>NC_044561.1:61531361-61831361 GCF_007565055.1 Rhinopithecus roxellana | reverse complement strand
TGGACATATTCAGTGATCTATTCTGCAGACACCTAAAAGCTAGCTGTACTGGATTGAATAAATGAAGTAACTTTCCTGCAAAATTCATTCATCTATCTCTTATGTTCTCTAACTCCAATCAAGGCATCACCAGTTACCAGAGTTAATATCCCAGTGTCAACCTGAAGTCTTTCTTTTTTCTTATCCTTAAATCCATTTGGCTGCTATACCTGATGGATTCTGCCTGTTAATTATGTCTGTCTAAATCCTCACTGTCACCACCCTCATGCACCATGTCTTGCCTGGACTATTGAATAACTTCCTAACTGACCTCACCATCTAATGGAGATTAATTTGTTATGGGAAAAAAACTGAACAGTATTCTCTTCAAATTCTTTCTTCCCAATACTTTTCTAAGAGATTCTTTAGATGCAGAAAGAAAGTTCATGCAATGAAATTACCTATTCTGTGACCCTCAGACCACCCTTTTACCTTCATTCTTATTTATAAAGGAAACAATTTAAAATCACTATAGGGTCTTATCTAGTGTTCCTTGAAATAGCAGAAGATATTTACAAGTCTTTCTGTGCATGATAACTTTACGCCTCCAATTATCTGCTTCTCAACATTAGAAATGGAGTCAGTTGAAGAAAGCTTAAATATTTGCCAAGGTCGGTTTCAGACTCAACAGTTCCAGAACTGACCAGTAGTTATGGACTAACAAATGGTGAAACTTCTGATTTCTAACTTTGGAATTCATTCTTCATTGTCCATGTTTGCTTATAAAACCATTTTGTTCTTATATTTGCAAATGGGCACCCCGAGTGCCTCTTTGATTATTTATTATAAAACCTTTAGAAAATCTGGAACTTTGTTTTATGAATGTTTGTGCCCCATTTCATACATGGTTAGCCAAAGTGGTCCAATTTTACAATATTTGTCTAATGTGTTGCCAACATTATTCAGTTTTAATCCATCTCTTAATAAGTAATAGTGAATATTCCCAGTAGGCAAAATACTAAATGCATTGAGTGCAGCTCTAAAGTAAATCTCTCTCTCTCTCTCTGTCTCTCTCTCTCTCGCTCGCTCTCTCTCTCTCTCTCTCTCACACACACACACACACACACACACACACTACAACTATATATGGTTCAAATAGCCTTTTATCATCTCATCCACCTGCAGATTATTTCTGTCTCATCTTATCATCCTTACCCTGGGGATTTCCCTATCATGTAAATCTACTTGCAGTTCCAGAAGTATCCACAGCTCTATTTTACCTTCAGGCTTTTGTTTATGCTGTTTTTTTCTGCTTTGAACACTGCCTTTTCTTCATGTGATTACGCTTCCATCAAGTCTCTGCCTAAATACAGTTTCTCTTCAGCAGCAGAAGTTAAATGTTATTCCTTTGTTCCCATAGTTTCTATATATTGGCTAGCACTCTGCTCCCTGATTTTAATTTTTTATTTGCTGGCAGTTCCATTTTACAGCAAGTGCCTTTAGAGCAACACCTTTGTCTTTTTCCTTCAGCATGCTATATCCAGTACCTAACACAATGCCTGACACTGAACAACACCTCTTGAATAACTGCACACTATTTTTATAATGGGAAGTATGAGAGGGAAGAGGTCAATGGTAAACTAACCAGTAGAATATGAATTACTGTATATAATCATACTTTTTATCTAACAGAGAGTGTATTTTATTTGATACTTAAGTGATAAATCTAGTGCATTAATATATTTCCATTCTTGTTGGTACTTTCTTTTTCCCCATTGTCAAGGATCCAATAAGGTCAGTTCATTTAAAATTCAATTTATGAGGTTCCTAATCTCCATATGTTCAATTATGCAGTGAAATATGATTTGTTGGCTTTGCATAGACATCCTCATAGATTTATCTTCCTAAAAAAATACCCAAACAACAGATTTTAGCATTTTAATATTAGTGTAGAAAGTTAGATAATGCAATTTTAAATATTAAGATATTTACTGTGTATTCTGTACCTCTAAATATAATGCTCTTGTACCTCATAAGTTTGTATAAGAAAAAAGAAAAATAAATATAAATGTTTTCCAGCAAATATATATCTTTGTGCCTGTATACCTTATTCAGGAAATGGCATAGATTTTCTGATGTTTTAATTCATTATAAAACAAAAATAGTGTAAAGGACTTGTTGCTATGAATATTAACATGCAAGTTAAACTGCTAACTCTCTTAGAGCAGTAGTCAGATGATATCTTGTAGAGTACATCAAAAGGAACCCCATGATCTTTTAGCGAACTATGAAATGGGAATGAAAATTTGCCACCAAATTTTGAAACTAATTGGAAGATTATTTAATTCTTCAAATACTCATTGAGCATCTTCCTTGTATAATTACTTGAGATTGAAAAACACAGGTCTGAGGAAAAATCTAATACCCATAGTTACCTATACCTATATAAGAAATGTTGATTATTTGCTCCCTAAGCAATTGCACAGACTGTATATGTCTCCTATTGCACGAATGTAACATTTAGAGCAAAACATTAATAAACGCACAGATTTAAAACTTATTTGTGTATCCATGCTTTTGCCCCAGTATCATTCCAACACATTGTTATTACACAAAGTTTTAAACAATGGCATCCTAATGGTCAGCTGAACAGTTTTATTAACTCAGTCTTGAATATTTTACTTGATGTCAACTCTAACAAACAGTTCCACACATAATATGTTGCATCACCTGACAACTGCATTCTATCTGGTTTTCAAAAATAGGGTAATGGAAAGATGCCAGTGCACACTGCTTCTGTCTAAGCAATTCATTGATTTCTTTCATCTTCAGCTAGTTTGGTAACTTGTAGTCCCACGGCAATGGGTTGTCCTTTCATTTCCCCAAGTAATTCCAGTTGAAAGGAAAGCTGTTTTTCCCATATGGCATCCCTAATAAATTAATTAAGGCAAGAAGTGTCATGCCATCTGCACCTTTTGTGTAAAGGACATTAATCAGGGCAGACCTCCCAGTTGGGTGCATGTTTAGTGTGTAGTCACTTAGTACCCAAACAGTGCCATGGATCAGTAGAGGTCACCAACATAGTCACAGGAGGGTGTAGGTATGCCAGCTATCCTGCATTACGCTGGCGTGGAGGGATTTCTGTTCACCACCCGGCTCTGTTTTTACTATCCTAAATATCTGTCCACAAAAAGTTTATATTTGAATGTGTGCCAGATAAGTTTTTTAAAGTTTCAGTTAACAAAAAAAAATTTTTTTAAATAATGTGAATGGAAATATAAGAAAAGAAAGCAGTTTCATACTGTGAAAAAGAAAAAGTATAACAACATAGTAAACTTATAAAAAAGCTAATAGTGAAGACTTTGTTTCCGGGAAGCTGGCTAGGTATCCTGAAAAGCACTCCTGACGTGGGCTGATGACATTTCTAACATAATATTTAGTGCTATACATGTCCATCTTAGTACTGCTTTAGCGGCATCACGTAAATTTCCTATGTTGTACTTTTATTTTTTAATTCAGTTCAAATTTTTAAAAATTTCCCTTGAGGCATTTCTCTCCGACCCATGGATTATTTAGAAGTATATATTTATATATATTTCATTTCCAAGGGTTTAGGTATTTTCCTGTTTTCTTTCTATGATTGGTTTCTATTTTGAGTCCAGTGGTCATGTAACACTCTATAATTTTACTCTATAACACTCTATAATTCTTTCACATGGTTTTTCTTTTAAATTTAATTAACAATTTTGTTGGATCTTTTTGTTTGAGCATAGAATGGTTTAGTTGCTCAGAATATGGTCTATGTTGGTATATGTTTACAGGCATTTGGAAAGAATATGAATTTTGTTGTTTTGTGTTGAAGGTTTGATAAATATCTATCAGATCTTGTTTCTTAATGATACTGTTGAGTTTTTCTACAGCCTTCCTAATTTTTTGTCTCACTTTACTCAAATGTTGAGAAAGGGGTATTGAAACCTCCAACTGCAGTTGTGGATTTGTCTATTTTACTTTGTAGTTGACTCAGTTTTGGCTTCATATGTATTGTTTCGTCTATTATATTTTCTATTTTTAATTTTTATTTATTTATTTAATTTTGAGATGGAATCTTGCTCTGTCACCCAGGCTGGAATGCAATGGTGAGATCTTGGCTCACTGCAACCTCTGCCTCCCAGGTTCAAGTGATTCTCCTGCCTCAGCTTCCCAAGTAACTGGGATTACAGGTGCCCACAACCACACCTGGATAGTTTTTGTATTTTTAGTAGTGACAGGGTTTTACCATGTTGGCCAGGCTGGTCTCAAACTCCTGACCATGTGTGATCCTCCTGCCTTGGCCTCTCAAAGTGGTGGGATTACAGGCATAAGCCACCACACCCAGCCCTATTATATCTTCTATTTCTTTGCTGAGACTTTGTATGTTTTCATTTGTTTCAATTATGTATGTAACTGGTCTTTGATATGGTTTTGCTGTGTCTCCACCCAAATCTCATCTTTAATTGTAGCTCCCATAATCCCCCCTTTTCATGGAAGGGACCTGGTAGGAAATAATTGAATCTGAATCATGGGGGTGAGTTTTTCCCATGCTGATCTAATGATAGTGAATAAGTCTTAGGAGAGCTGATGGTTTTATAAAGGACAGTTTCCCTACAATGCTCTCTTGCCTGCTGCCATGTAAAATGTGACTTTGCTCCTCCTTCACCTTCCACCATGATCATGAGGCCTCTCCAGTAATGTGAAACTGTGAGTCCATTAAACCTCTTTCCTTTATAACATAGCTAGATATTTTTCTTCCAGGCCCTCCCGATCTTAAAGGGATTAAATAAAAGCCTAGTAACTTCTAAGAATCTGAGTAGGAAACATTTGTCATCTGTTGTCACTAAGGAAAGTACTATAAGACTTCAAAAAAACCTTGGTCTCCACAATCCTTTATCTTAACCTGAACATTTCCTTTCTATGACCACAGGTCTATGGCCAAACTCAGCTGACTGTCAACCAGAAAATGTTTAAATTTACCTGCAGTCTGGAAGCCCCCTCTTTGACTTGTCTTGCCTTTATGGACCAAACCAATGTATTTCTTAAATGTATTTGATCAATGTCTCAAGCCTCCCTAAAATTTATAAAACCAAGCTGTGCCCCAACCACCTTGGGCATAGGTTATCAGGACCTCCTAAGGTCTGTGTCATGGGCCATGGTCACTCCTATTTGGCTCTGAATAAATCTCTTTAAATATTTTACAGAATTAGACTCTTTTTGTCAACATACCTTTGTCATTTTTTTTTTCTCACTGAAGATATTCCTGGTTCTGGTATGATTAATGACTTTTTGAATAAAATCTGGAAATTTTAAGTACTGTGGACTTTATCTAAATATACTATTTTAGCTGGCCTTCTCTGATACCACTTTGGCACAGGAACAGTGTATGCTGCCTATATTAGTCTGTTCTCACACTGCTATGAAGGAATACCCAAGATTGAGTAATTTATAAAAGAAAGAGTTTTAATTGACTCACAGTTACACATGGCTGATGATGCCTCAGGAAACTTACAATTATGGTAGAAGGCAAAAAAGAAGTAGGAACCTTCTTCGCAGTGTAGCAGGATGAAGGGAGTGTAAACGGGAAATGCCAGACACTCATAAAATCTTCAGATCTCCTGAGACTCACTATCATGAAAAAAGCATGGAGGAAACCATTCCCATGATCCAATTGCCACCACCTTGTCTCACCCTTGACATGTGGGGATTATGGAAATTACAAATCAAGATGAGATTTTGGATGAGTACACTGCCAAACCATATCATTTCACCCCAACCCCTCCAAAATCGCATGTCCTCACATTTCAAAACACAATCATGCCTTCCAGTCTAACAATGTCTTAACTCATTCCAGCATTAACCCAAAAATCCAAGTCCAAAGTTTCATCTGAGACAAGGCAAGTCCCTTCCACTTATGAGCCTGTAAAATTAAAAGCAAGTTAGTTACTTTCTAGATACAATGGGGGTGTAGGCATTGGGTAAATATGCCTATTCTAAATGGGAAATACTGGCCAAAACAAAGGAGCTGTAGGCCTCATGGAAGTCCAAAATCCAATAGGGCAACCATTAAACACTAAAGTTCCAAAATGATCTCCTTTGACTCAGTGTCTCAAATCCAGGTCACACTGATGCAATAGGTGTGTTCTTATGGTCTTGGGCAGCTCTGCCCTTGTGGCTTTGCAGAGTATGACCCCCCTTCCAGCTGCTTTTGTGGACTGGCATTGAGTGTCTGTGGCTTTTCCAAGTGCATGATGCAAGCTGTTGGTGGATGTACCATCCTGTGGTCTGGAGGACAGTGGCCCTCTTCTCACAGTTCCACTAGGCAGTGCCCCAGTGGGGACTCTGTGCTGGGGCTCCAATCCCACATTTCCCTTCCTCTCTGCCCTAGCAGAAGTTCTCCCTGAGGGCCTCAGCCCTCAGTAAACTTCTTCCTGGACATCTAGGTATTTCCATACATTCTCTGAAATGTAGGCAGATGTTCCCAAACCTCTGTTCTTGACTTCTATACACCCACAGGCTCAATAGCTTGTATGAGCTTTCAAGGCTTGGGATTTGTACCCTCTGAAACAACTGCCTGAAATGTAAGCTGACCCCTTTTAGCCATGGCTGGGATGCAGAGCACCAAGTTCCAAGATTACACAAAGCAGCAAGGACCTGGGTTTAGTCCACAAAACCAATTTTTTCTCCTAGGCTTTCAAGCCTGTAATGGGAGGTGCTGCTACAAAGGTCTCTGTTATGCCCTGGAGACATTTTCCCTATTATCTCAATGATTAACATTTGCCTCCTTATTTAAGCAAATGTATTCAGCTGGCTTGAATTTATCCCCAGAAAATGCATTTTTCTTTTCTATTGCATTATCAGCCTGCAAATTTTCCAAACTTTTATGCTCTGCTCTCTTTTAAACCTAAGTTCCAATTCCAAACCATCTCTTTGAGAATTCATGGAACTGAATGCTTTTGAGAGCACTCAGGTCATTTCTTGAATGCTTTGCCGCTTAGAAATTTATTCTCCCAGATACCCTAAATCATTTCTCTCAAGTTCAAAGTTCCATCGATCTTGAGGGCAGGGGGAAATGCCATAAGTCTCTTTGCTAAACCATAGCAAGAGTGACCTTTGCTCCAGTTCTCAATAAGTTCTTCATCTCCATCTGAGACAACTTCAGCTTGGGCTACATTGTTCATACAGCATTTTATCCAAAACAATTCAACAAACACGTAGGAAGTTCCAAACTTGTCTACATTTTCCTGTCTTCTTCTGAGCCCTCCAAACTGTTCCAACCCCTGCCTGTTACCCAGTTCCAAAGTCACTTCCACATTTTTGGGTATCTTTATAGTGGCATCCCACTCTCTGGTGCCACTATAAAGCATGTGGTGCCAATTTACTGTATTAGTCTGTTTTCACACTGCTGTAAAGAAATCCCTAAGACTAGGTACTTTATAAAGGAAAGAAAAATGACTCACAGTTCCACATTGCTGGGGAAGCCTTAGGAATCTTACAATCAAGGTAGAAGGCAAAGGAGAAACAGGCATCTTCTTCACAGGGAAGCAGAACAGAGTGAGTGCTTGCAGGGGAAATGCCAGATGCTTATAAAACCATCAGATCTCATCAGAATCACTCATTGTCACAAATACAGCACCAGGGGAAACCACCTCCATGATCCAATTACCTCCACCTGGTCCCACCCTTGACACCTGGCTATTATGGGGATTATAATGGAAGATGAAATTTTGGCATTGAGTGAACGTTAATCACTGAGATTAAAATGTCTATTTTCCCTGTTATCTCAGTGATTTGGCAAACCATATCACTGCCTTTTACTGCCAGGAAGGGGTAGAAGTCCAGGCTTACCACATAGGCTCTTCTGACACTGCTAAGTTGTGACTTCCTATTCAGCCCGTTATGTCACCATCCCAAAAGTATAGGTTGGGGTGCCTAATTTCAGCCTGGTAAGGGTGTAAGGTTTAGTTACCCACTAGGTATTCACTGGTGCATTGGGAATAGGGATTAATTTCCTCCCTCAAACATTGTAGTGAGTGGGTAGGTAGAGTGATTATTGTATGAAAATGTTCTGACTTGCTAGGATGTCACTTTATTGGCCTTTTGGCTAAACAGATAAATTCTTTTTGAAGTTCTCTGTTTTTGTTCTGAACTCCTTGGCCATGCTGGGTGGGTTACCAGTCCAATTTACCCATACCAATTATGAGATATACCTGAATCCAGAGATCTTATTTCTGGGTCATTATTTGTATTATTTTTACTTTTTCTGTTTTTTTTTTTTTTTAAATCTTTTACAGGATTCTGTTTCTTTGACATGTAATAGCCAGGATTTTTAGTTGGTCTTAGAAGTAGAAATAGGGAAAAATACTTCAATTTCATTTTCATAAGGCACAATCCCAATGAATTTTTTTATTTTAATTTCATGATGTAATAAAATTTGTCTTTGAAATGGATAGTGCAATCACTTTTAGTTAACATTTTTGATGACAATTGTAAGAAAGACAATGAAGCAGA
Organism: Rhinopithecus roxellana; assembly: GCF_007565055.1. Classification (NCBI taxonomy): domain Eukaryota; kingdom Metazoa; phylum Chordata; class Mammalia; order Primates; family Cercopithecidae; genus Rhinopithecus; species Rhinopithecus roxellana. Next base: position 61,822,841 of record NC_044561.1, on the reverse strand, counting down.
TTTGTCTTTCATGATATCATATCAAAAATTTCTCCTGGAGAGTATGAATAGTTTAATATATCATACTATTAAAATGGCACTGACTTCAATTAGTTATCAAATGCAATGTATGCATTAATGTCATGTAAAATGAATTCTTTTTTTTTTTTTTAGATGGAGTCTTGCTCTGTCACCAGGCTGGAGTGCAGTGGCGTGATCTCAGCTCACTGCAACCTCAAACGATTCCCCTGTCTCAGCCTCCTGAGGAGCTGGGACTACAGATGTGTCCACCATGCTCATCTACATTTTATCTTTTAGTAGAGATGGTATTTCACCATGTTGACCAGGATGATCTCAATCTCCTGACCTCATGATCCGCCAGCCTTGGCCTCCCCAAATACTGGGATTAGAGGCGTGAGCCACCACACCTGGCCAAAAAGAATTATAAGGTATGATGCAAGTATATGAAACAATTGTCACTCAGATAATATTGTGAAACAAATGGAAAGGAGCCTGAGATAAATTCCATTTCTGGATTGAATAAAAACCTCTAAAAGAAAAAGAAAGAGTAGCTTAAAATGATAATCTATATCCCGACATTCTATGTTCATAACCCAGATATCAATGATTTTGGACAGCTAGAAAGAAGTGGTTACATCCATATATCTTAAGGGGAAACAAACTTTGAATATTTTCAACCTTTCAAGTCTATAAGCAGTATGTGACAATAGTTATTGTTTTTTATAAAAAGAAACGTTTGGATTGTCAGTCATATTCTTAATCATTAAGGCATTTCAAGTCCCTCAGGATATAGAATTAAGGTAAAAGCTTTCTATCTTTTTGGAGAAATGACAAAGTTCTTGTAGTTAGGGCATTTTTTACTTATTTACTTCTTAGAATATTTTTTAAATGATAAAAGAGCAATTATGGTTTACATAACAATGTATTTCACATAATTTTATTTAAGAATATTTGAGTCCAAGACATATTATTACCTTTTTTCTAGTATTAATTATTCTGAATTATGTATTGAAAATATAAAACTGATGGACTTTTAAACTTATTTCTTCACAGAAATAAAAGCAATAACCAATAAATCAGAGCATAGCTATAGATTAATTTTATATCAACTTAGGCCATTGGGTGTTTTTTTTCCACAGATAAATGCTAGATAATTTTTAAAATAAATGACCAAACACCTTGTAAACTGAAACACATAAGGGAAATAGTTTTTAAGACAAATAGGGGTGATAAACTGGGATAATTCAATTATGGTTGTGCCACATTCATCATTTATATTAACAATAATGAATACTGAAATAGCAAGGAGAAAAAAGTCATCATTATTTGCACAGCGCATTGAAGGTAGACAGAACTTACAGAAAGTTTGAATTTTGGTTTCTGAATACTGATGCCATATTGATTTCTTTTTAGGAGTAGTATGGACAAAAGAAATTAGAAATACTTTTTCTTTGAAGCACCTAACTACAGAGTTTATTACAAGATATAAATATTTGTGAAAAATGGCATAAATAAAAGACAATTTTGAGACACTATTTATGGAAAACATTTTATTTTATATAATTTTATGTTATCATTAATACAAATACAGGGAAATTTTTAAATAAAATTATTTGTTATGTATTTTTTGAATCTTAGTTTTTGTTCATGATCATAAAACTCTGACTTCAGTGTTTTCCCTTCAAAATTCACAATTCTTTTGAAACAAATTTGAGTTAGTGAGAGAAACGGTACATATTTTATTTGAATTTTAGCTAAAACATGTAATTAATCATTCTAACATTTTACTTATTCAAAAATACTGATGTCTCTAAAAGTTAACAAGCCATGAAATTGAAGACATTTAGAAGTTTACTAACACTTCAAAAAATTCTTCTGAAATATGGGTTTATAGGAGTCACTGATTGAAATAAGCATGAGTATTTATAGGTTTATTACTATTAATTGAAAAATTTATTTGATGCTTCAAGATACAATACGTATTTTTTGAGTAACTTATATCTGTTAATCTTATGTGTATATAAAATAAACATATGAATCTTAGTTATTTCTATTACTACTAAAATCTGTGGATATTTTCATTTGTTTCTGTGTCATTATCTTTGGCAGAGAGAATTCTTAAGTGCAGGCACCCTACTCAGTTTCTATTCTTTTTTATTTTACCTTTAATAAAATTAATTAATTAATTAGGTTTTTTTAGAGATGGGATCTTGCTATGTTGCCCAGGTTGGTCCTGAACATCTGGGCTCAAGTGATCCTTCTTCTTCAGCCTCCCTAGTAGCTGGCACTACAGGCACGTAACATCATTATGACAACCCAGATTCTATTCTTGACCTTATCATTTTCTTTACTTCTACACAGTCTCTATGAATCATCATACCACTAGCTATGGCTCCAGCTATCATTAATGTCCTTCTGGCTTCCAGCTCTTTAGCGCCTTCATAGATTTCTCATAGGCTCAGAGCTGCACTTTCAGCTAGCTACAAGAGACTTCCTCTTGGATTCCATAGGCACATCAGACTTTTGTCCAAATGCAATAAATATTCACATCCGCTCATTAATATAATATTATTCTGCTCACATAACTGTCTTGCTGTTTCTACTGTCTTAGCAATCACCAGATGCACAGTAGACCCTTGAACAACACAGGTTTGAACTGTGTGAGTCTATGTATGTATTGATTTTCTTCTGCCTCTGCCACCCTGAGATCGCAAGACCTACCCCTCCTTTTCCTCCTCCTCATCTGCCTACATAATGCAAAGATGACAAGGATGAAAACCTTTATGATGATCCACTTGTACTTAATGAATAGTAAACACATTTTCTCTTCTGTATGATTTTCTTAATAAATTTTTTCTCTAGCTTACTTTATTATAAAGTAAAGCTAGAGAAATATAGCACATATACAAACTATGCGTAAGGTGACTGTTTATATTATCAGTAAATCTTCCGGTCAGCAGTAAGTTATTAGTAGTTAAATCTGGCTGGGTCAAAAATGATATGTGGATTTTGACTGGCAGAGCATCAATGCCTCTGACTCCCAAATTGTTCAAGGGTCAACTGTACATCATGGCTATAGAGAGAAAGAGGAAGACCTCTGAAGACACACCACTGGCTCAAGTCCTGGCTTCACCGCTTACAAGTCACATGACCTTAGGCAATGTACTAAAACTTTCTGTGATCCATTTTTATCATATAATATGAGGTAATATAGATACATATATTACCTACATCATAGTATTTTTATGAATATTAATAACATATTATATTAATTTATTTAGAAGAGTATTATATGTATGTTTGCTATGAGCTATTAGCACTATTCTTTCTTGCCCTGATGAGTACAACAGCCTCATAGTCTCACCTGTTGACACTCTGCCATCAAACCAATTTTTATCAGATGATCACTTCACTTTTCTATTTAAAGTACCTCTACAACATTCATCTAGGATAAAATTATTCGAGAAGCCTACAATCTCGTGGATGAGCTAGCCCATGAATGTTTATTAGAAGACTCCAGTTAGTCCTTGGATATTCCAGGAAACTGACTTTGAAGTGAAGATTAGTGTGTGATGGGTTCATTAGGAATTGCTCTTGGGATCAACACCAGTGAGGGAAGGGACAGAAACTGAGCAGAAAGAAGTTGAACCATGACACAGTCACAAAGGAGGGCTCAGCTGAACTTACTCTGAAGCTGAAAAAAGCTTTCGTTTCTTATGCTAACTGAGGGGAGGAGAATGAGAACTTGTACTCTCATGTCAATGAATTGAAGGATGCAGGAAATGACTTCTGTTGTTGTCACTAAATATTGTGGTCATTGGTTCTTCACATGAAACGTTATGATTTCTGTCCTCTGATGCAAAGATAAATACCTTCTAGATAAACAGCTCTTCCTGGTATATGACAAAAGAGAGGAAATTTTTCCTGTCGTCTTCTTCCACCTCACTTTTAAGGACAAACAAGAAGATATTCATCTGTGGGCAAGTTCCTAGTGAATAATGTGCTTCTCATTTTGGGTGTCCTACATGTGTTGTTTACACACAAGATATCTTCAAAAAATATGTTCATTAAATGTTTTACTTTATAATTGAGAGGAATTAAGGGTGAAAATTCATCTTTGTCAGAAATATTATGAAACATGCACATATTCTCATAACACAGTGCAAGATGTAAAGGATTAAAGAAAAATCTTGTGTTCCTTTCCTTTATGTTTATAACATACATAAATGATCATTTATGAAAAGAAACATTTAAGCTTTCCAACTGAAACTTTCTAAAACCTATTTGTCATAGATTTTAAAAAGTAATACTGCATTACAACTAGCCAAAGAAAGGCCCCCTCTTTTTCAGGGTAAGAATCATCTAGTATTCTTTTCTACCCCAGGGGAAAAAAAGAAACATATCCATTTCTAATGTCAAATGATATCCTGCCATGCAAAGATTGGTTCCTTTTTTACTCAATATATCCACCTTGACACATAGAAGTTGTTACAAAAATTGTATGTTTTCAGAAGCAATTCTTCTACTAATAAACAAAAAAGAGTTAAAGACCTCCTACCCAAGTCCCACTGAATATATATTTTGAGATTAATTTTATTATCTTCTTTACTTAAATGATACCTTTTAAATGGTTTTACCAAAAGTATTTTTAAGTGAACCATTTTAGTAGCCATTTGTGCAAATTATAAAATTACTTTCATTATACAATAGCCAATTATAGATTATAACACATAGTTTTACTAATATAGTTATTGGGTAAATTATTTTGTCAGAAATATTCACCACTCTCCACTTTCAAGTGAAGGAATATAGGCTTTGATTTCTTTGTAGCTGAGCTTGATCACAAACTTGCTTTAAGATCAGATTGGGAGGTACATTCTTTCTGCCCTTTAAAGCTGGGCTCAGCCATATAATTTATTTCAACCAATGGTATTTTAGCAGATATTATATAATATATTCTCGAAATACATTGTGAGTTTTACACTTGAACTTTTTTTTTTGTCTTTGCCAACACAATGAGAACACGCCTGGGCTAGCCTGCTGTCCCAAGAAATAGATGAAAGACAACCGGAACAGAACCATACTCAGGAGAACCCTGTCTAGGTCAGTCTCTCTGCCAGTCATTCTGTAGACTTATGAGCTAAATAAATGCTTGTTAGTACATTCCTCTGAGATCTTGTGGTTGTTATTATGGTTGTTATTATATTATTATCATGCAGTATTTTTGTGACAACAGCTGACTCAAAGAGGGACACCACGTTTTAGAGAAACTTTCATTTTATATATCTCTATCAACACGCTTCAAAAATTTATTCTTATTTTTAGTCTCACTATAATTTACAATAGCAACCTTTTATATTATGATTAATTTCATGTCAATTTTAAAATTTTGACTCAGGTACTACTGATGGTCACCTAGATGTCACTCTGTTTTAAATAAAATCAAATAATAAATGCATATTTACTAGATACAATGATTTTAAATAGAAGTAGAAGTGCTGGTTTCTGACCCATAAAATATTTACTTTTTATTATAAATGTTCTATGCTAGGAGAAGGCATTTTTTTTCTGTCCCCTTCTACTCTTCACTGTAGTGTAGTTTACTTCAATGACACTTGAATTTACCCACTGTAATTTTATTTTAAAAATTGAAAATTTGAATCAATATATTGTAAGAATAATGATTGAGTATTCTGCACATTGAAATTAAAAGAATAATCCACAAGCTCTAAACATTTGATATGAAGCAAAAAATACTATCAAAATGCTATACAAAGTCTCAATTTTAAAATTAGAAGGCTTGAAATCTAGACCTTAAAATATTAATCTATAGCTGTATCAGATCTCTTTCATCATTTAATTACTCCTTGATATATCTGAAAAAATGCTCAATTATCATACTGTTATCCAGTTATATAAAATAATATAATAAGATAAATATGCATGCCAAAAAATTGCCTGAATATTGGAATGTGCTGATCACACTAGGCTTTATTTTTCTTTGGAAAATTAGCTACCCATGAAACCCTCTTAAGAAAACAATTGCAAGAAAATACATTTCATTATTTTTTCATATCAAGGGAAAAGTGAAATATTTGTGCTAAAATGGTACAGAAATAGTGATCTCCAGCTTACTTCAGAATGAGATTCCAGGGACTTCATTTTACCATATTGAAATTAGAACAAATGATGACAAAATGTAATGTTCTAATAAAATCAAATATTCTCCTTCACATTCATTTTAAATCTTTCTATATAAGGTAAATAATGATCATATTTGAAATTTTTCTCATCAGTTGAGGTTGGTTTTTTTGTCTCATGTCTTCCAGGTTGGATATGAGGCAGTCCATATGAGGAAATACCAGGAGTGGAAAGAGAAAGAGGAAGCAAAATGTATATATTGTATTGGCTTATGACACCATGCATACTAATGTATGTGTTCCTGATTTTGTCACCAGTTAACAACAACTAATCATCTAGGTGAGGAGATGAAAGACAAGTACTATTTACACCAACAGTTTTGTGTTGGTCATTAATTAGTCAATATTCCCAACAAATTTATAGGGTTTGATATTTAATTGTCTAGACCAAGATTTAAATAAGAATGAGTAATACAAAGTAATATTTCATTAACCAATGAACTTTTTATAGGCAGTAATTTATCTTGTTGGATATTAAAAGATAAGTATTATAATGGGGGCGGAGCAAGATGGCCGAATAGGAATAGCTCCAGTCTCCAACTCCCAGTGCGAGCGACACAGAAGACCGGTGATTTCTGCATTTTCAACTGAGGTACTGGGGTCATCTCACTGGGGAGTGCTGGACAATCGGTGCTGGTCAGCTGCTGTAGCCCGACCAGTGAGAGCTGAAGCAGGGCGAGGCATTGCCTCACCTGGGAAGCGCAAGGGGGAAGGGAATCCCTTTTCCTAGCCAGGCGAACTGAGACACACAACACCTGGAAAATCGGGTAATTCCCACCCCAATACTGTGCTTTAAGCAAACGGGCACACCAGGAGATTATACCCACACCTGGCCGGGAGAGTCCCACGGCCACGGAGCATCCCTCATTGCTAACACAGCAGTCTGCAATCTAATCGAAAAGGCAGCAGCGAGGCTGGGGGAGGGGGGGGCCCTCATTGCTGAGGCTTAAGTAGATAAACAAAGCCGCTGGGAAGCTCGAACTGGGTGGAGCTCACAGCAGCTCAAGGAAACCTGCCTGTCTCTGTAGACTCCACCTCTGGGGACAGGGCACAGCTAAAAAACAACAGGGGAAGCAGGAGAGGCCTGTGCAGACCCAAACGACTCTGTCTGACAGCTTTGAAGAGAGCAGTGGATCTCCCAACACGGAGGCTGAGATCTGAGAACGGACAGACTGCCTGCTCAAGTGGGTCCCTGACCCCTGAGTAGCCTAACTGGGAGACATCCCCCACTAGGGGCAGTCTGACACCCCATACCTTACAGGGTGGAGTACACCCCTGAGAGGAAGCTTCCAAAGTAAGAATCAGACAGGTACACTCGCTGTTCAGCAATATTCTATCTTCTGCAACCTCTGCTGCTGATACCCAGGTAAACAGGGTCTGGAGTGGACCTCAAGGAATCTCCAACAGACCTACAGCTGAGGGTCCTGACTATTAGAAGGAAAGCTATCAAACAGGAAGAACACCTATACCAAAACCCCATCAGTACGTCACCATCATCAAAGACCAGAGGCAGATAAAACCACAAAGATGGGAAGAAGCAGGGCAGAAAAACTGGAAATTCAAAAAATAAGAGTGCATCTCCCCCTGCAAAGGAGCGCAGCTCATCACCAGCAACGGATCAAAGCTGGTCAGAGAATGACTTTGACGAGATGAGAGAAGAGGGCTTCAGTCCATCAAACTTCTCAGAGCTAAAGGAGGAATTACACACCCAGCGCAAAGAAACTAAAAATCTTGAAAAAAGAGTGAAAGAATTGATAGCTAGAATAATTAATGCAGAGAAGGTCATAAATGAAATGACAGAGATGAAAACCATGACACAAGAAATACGTGACAAATCCACAAGCTTTAGTAACCGACTTGACCAACTGGAAGAAAGAGTATCAGCGATTGATGATCAAATGAATGAATTGAAGCGAGAAGAGAAACCAAAAGAAAAAAGAAGAAAAAGAAATGAACAAAGCCTGCAAGAAGTATGGGATTATGTAAAAAGACCAAATCTACATCTGATTGGGGTGCCTGAAAGTGAGGGGGAAAATGGAACCAAGTTGGAAAACACTCTTCAGGATATCATCCAGGAGAACTTCCCCAACCTAGTAGGGCAGGCCAACATTCAAATTCAGGAAATACAGAGAACACCACAAAGATACTCCTCGAGAAGAGCAGCTCCAAGTCACATAATTGCCGGATTCACCAAAGTTGAAATGAAGGAAAAAATCTTAAGGGCAGCCAGAGAGAAAGGTCGGGTTACCCACAAAGGGAAGCCCATCAGACTAACAGCAGATCTCTCGGCAGAAAATCTGCAACCCAGAAGAGAGTGGGGACCAATATTCAACGTTCTTAAAGAAAAGAATTTTCAACCCAGAATTTCATATCCAGCCAAACTAAGTTTCATCAGTGAAGGAGAAATAAAATCCTTTACAGATAAGCAAATGCTTAGAGATGTTGTCACCACCAGGCCAGCCTTACAAGAGACCCTGAAGGAAGCCCTAAACATGGAAAGGAACAACCGGTACCAGCCATTGCAAAAGCATGCCAAAATGTAAAGACCATCGAGGCTAGGAAGAAACTGCATCAACTAACAAGCAAAAAAACCAGTTAGTATCATAATGGCAGGATCAAGTTCACACATAAAAATATTAACCTTAAATGTTAATGGACTAAATGATCCAATTAAAAGACACAGACTGGCAAACTGGATAAAGAGTCAAGACCCATCAGTCTGCTGTATTCAGGAGACCCATCTCACATGCAGAGACACACATAGGCTCAAAATAAAGGGATGGAGGAAGATCTACCAAGCAAATGGAGAACAAAAAAATGCAGGGGTTGCAATACTAGTCTCTGATAAAATAGACTTTAAACCATCGAAGATCAAAAGAGACAAAGAAGGCCATTACATAATGGTAAAGGGATCAATTCAACAGGAAGAGCTAACTATCCTAAATATATATGCACCCAATACAGGAGCATCCAAATTCATAAAGCAAGTCCTTAGAGACTTACAAAGAGACTTAGACTCCCATACAGTAATAATGGGAGACTTCAACACTCCACTGTCAACATTAGACAGATCAATGAGAGAGAAAGTTAACAAGGATATCCAGGAATTGAACTCATCTCTCCACCAAGCAGACCTAATAGACATCTATAGAACTCTCCACCCCAAATCAACAGAATATACATTCTTCTCAGCACCACATCGCACTTATTCCAAAATTGACCACATAATTGGAAGTAAAGCACTCCTTAGCAAATGTACAAGAACAGAAATTATAACAAACTGTCTCTCAGACCACAGTGCAATCAAACTAGAACTCAGGACTAAGAAACTCAATCAAAACCGCTCAACTACATGGAAACTGAACAACCTGCTCCTGAATGACTACTGGGTACATAACGAAATGAAGGCAGAAATAAAGATGTTCTTTGAAACCAATGAGAACAAAGATACAACATACCAGAATCTCTGGGACACATTTAAAGCAGTGTGTAGAGGGAAATTTATAGCACTAAATGCCCACAAGAGAAAGCTGGAAAGATCTAAAATTGACACTCTAACATCACAATTAAAAGAACTGGAGAAGCAAGAGCAAACACATTCAAAAGCTAGCAGAAGGCAAGAAATAACTAAGATCAGAGCCGAACTGAAGGAGATTGAGACACAAAAAAACCCTCCAAAAAATCAATGAATCCAGGAGCTGGTTTTTTGAAAAGATCAACAAAATTGACAGACCACTAGCAAGACTAATAAAGAAGAAAAGAGAGAGAAAACAAAAAGACGCAATAAAAAATGATAAAGGGGATATCACCACGGACCCCACAGAAATACAAACTACCATCAGAGAATACTATAAACACCTCTACGCAAATCAATTAGAAAATCTAGAAGAAATGGATAATTTCCTGGACACTTACACTCTTCCAAGACTAAACCAGGAAGAAGTTGAATCCCTGAATAGACCAATAGCAGGCTCTGAAATTGAGGCAATAATTAATAGCCTACCAACCAAAAAAAGTCCAGGACCAGATGGATTCACAGCTGAATTCTACCAGAGGTACAAGGAGGAGCTGGAACCATTCCTTCTGAAACTATTCCAATCAATAGAAAAAGAGGGAATCCTCCCTAACTCATTTTATGAGGCCAACATCATCCTGATACCAAAGCCTGGCAGAGACACAACAAGAGAATTTTAGACCAATATCCCTGATGAACATCGATGCAAAAATCCTCAATAAAATACTGGCAAACCGGATTCAGCAGCACATCAAAAAGCTTATCCACCATGATCAAGTGGGCTTCATCCCTGGGATGCAAGGCTGGTTCAACATTCGCAAATCAATAAACATAATCCAGCATATAAACAGAACCAAAGACAAGAACCACATGATTATCTCAATAGATGCAGAAGAGGCCTTTGACAAAATTCAACAGCCCTTCATGCTAAAAACGCTCAATAAATTCGGTATTGATGGAACGTATCTCAAAATAATAAGAGCTATTTTTGACAAACCCACAGCCAATATCATACTGAATGGGCAAAAACTGGAAAAATTCCCTTTGAAGACTGGCACAAGACAGGGATGCCCTCTCTCACCACTCCTATTCAACACAGTGTTGGAAGTTCTGGCTAGGGCAATCAGGCAAGAGAAAGATATAAAGGGTATCCAGTTAGGAAAAGAAGAAGTCAAATTGTCCCTGTTTGCAGATGACATGATTGTATATTTAGAAAACCCCATTGTCTCAGCCCAAAATCTCCTTAAGCTGATAAGCAACTTCAGGAAAGTCTCAGGATACAAAATCAATGTGCAAAAATCACAAGCATTCTTATACACCAGTAACAGACAAGCAGAGAGCCAATTCAGGAATGAACTTCCATTCACAATTGCTTCAAAGAGAATAAAATACCTAGGAATCAAACTTACAAGGGATGTAAAGGACCTCTTCAAGGAGAACTACAAACCACTGCTCAGAGAAATAAAAAAGGACACAAACAAATGGAAGAACATACCATGCTCATGGATAGGAAGAATCAATATCGTGAAAATGGCCATACTGCCCAAGGTTATTTATAGATTCAATGCCATCCCCATCAAGCTACCAATGAGTTTCTTCACAGAATTGGAAAAAACTGCTTTAAAGTTCATATGGAACCAAAAAAGAGCCCGCATTGCCAAGACAATCCTAAGTCAAAACAACAAAGCTGGAGGCATCATGCTACCTGACTTCAAACTATACTACAAGGCTACAGTAACCAAAACAGCATGGTACTGGTACCAAAACAGAGATATAGACCAATGGAACAGAACAGAGTCCTCAGAAATAATACCACACATCTACAGCCATCTGATCTTTGACAAACCTGAGAGAAACAAGAAATGGGGAAAGGACTCCCTATTTAATAAATGGTGCTGGGAAAATTGGCTAGCCATAAGTAGAAAGCTGAAACTGGATCCTTTCCTTACTCCTTATACGAAGATTAATTCAAGATGGATTAGAGACTTAAATGTTAGACCTAATACCATAAAAACCCTAGAAGAAAATCTAGGTAGTACCATTCAGGACATAGGCATGGGCAAGGACTTCATGTCTAAAACACCAAAAGCAACGGCAGCAAAAGCCAAAATTGACAAATGGGATATGATTGAACTAAAGAGCTTCTGCACAGCAAAAGAAACTACCATCAGAGTGAACAGGCAACCTGCAGAATGGGAGAAAATTTTTGCAACCTACTCATCTGACAAAGGGCTAATATCCAGAATCTACAAAGAACTCAAACAAATTTACAAGAAAAAAACAAACAACGCCATCAAAAAGTGGGGAAAGGATATGAACAGACATTTCTCAAAAGAAGACATTCATACAGCCAACAGACACATGAAAAAATGCTCATCATCACTGGCCATCAGAGAAATGCACATCAAAACCACAATGAGATACCATCTCACACCAGTTAGAATGGCAATCATTAAAAAGTCAGGAAACAATAGGTGCCGGAGAGGGTGTGGAGAAATAGGAACACTTTTACACTGTTGGTGGGATTGTAAACTAGTTCAACCATTATGGGAAACAGTATGGCGATTCCTCAAGGATCTAGAACTGGATGTACCATATGACCCAGCCATCCCACTACTGGGTATATACCCAAAGGATTATAAATTATTCTACTACAAAGACACATGCACACGTATGTTTATTGCTACACTATTCACAATAGTAAAGACTTGGAATCAACCCAAATGTCCATCTGTGACAGACTGGATTAAGAAAATGTGGCACATATACACCATGGAATACTATGCAGCCATAAAAAAGGATGAGTTTGCATCCTTTGTAGGGACATGGATGCAGCTGGAAACCATCATTCTTAGCAAACTATCACAAGAACAGAAAATCAAACACCACATGTTCTCACTCATAGGTGGGAACTGAACAATGAGATCACTTGGACTTGGGAAGGGGAACATCACATATCGGGGCCTATCATGGGGAGGGGGGAGGGGGGAGGGATTGCATTGGGAGTTATACCTGATATAAATGACGAATTGATGGGTGCAGCACACCAACATGGCACAAGTATACATATGTAAGAAACCTGCACGTTATGCACATGTACCCTAGAACTTAAAGTATAATAAAAAAAATTAAATAAAAAAAGATAAGTATTATACTGAGAAACTCAAGTTTATGTGTTTGAGTGCTTTTTGATAGATACAAACTTATTAATAATTCATTGTGTTTCCAAATTAACTCTCAAACTTTGAATACATAAAATTAAGGTAATTAAGTCTATTGTTCAATGAGAGAAACCTAGAACTGTGTTTCAAAACTTTTTGATAAACTTGATAACGAAAGACTGTGCAGTATCCAGGAATAAAAAGTGGGATTATGTTTTTCCAGATACTTCTTATTCATGATTCCATCCTTAGCTGTCTCCTCTACTATGAGGGAAAGTAGTGGGGAGGAATAAGGTACATTCAGTAAGCTCATTCAAGGAGTACTGACTTAATATACATGAAAATAATATTGTTTCAAATAGTAATAAAATATCCCTTTAATAATGATACATAAATATGATGTATGATTTGGAGTATCCCTTAAGTTGCTAGAAAATAAGTATTTCAGTATTCCATGCTCTGCTTTGTGTCCTCATCTTGATATTGTTGATCACTTACAATAAAAAGGCTGACTGATCCTGACGCCTTCACAGCTTGGAGTTGTTTCCTTGATAGATTCTTATCCAAACCCCATGCAAAAATAATTAGGAATCCTGCCTTAGACACAATAATGAAACCCCTTTGCTTGAACTCATGCTTTATCATAACTCTTGGCACTCAGTTTATTTTCCCCTGTAGACTCCATGCAGCTTGTTGTGAGGGACTAAATCTAGCTCACAATCAAATTCCCAGTGCTAGAGGGGCAAGATGGCCAACTAGATGCAGCCAGGAAATGCTGCTCCTACCAAGAGAGACCAAAATGTAAACCAGCATAATTTGGATGGCTCTCCAGAGAGAAAACACCAAGAGTAAATGGAATCATGACACAGACACAGAATCTGAAGAGGAAGGAAGCTGGGAACACTGTGCAGGGTAACCAAGTGCTAAGGCTAGTTCCCTGTCCTGAATGGCTCCTGTAGAAGACAGCCTGTCCAGAAATGGTGTGGTCTATCTTCCTTCCCCAGCCTTTGCTCAAGGAAACCCCACACCCCAGAATATTTTCTTCTGGAGCAAAATAAATTCCCAAGCACAGTGCCAGTGATCCGAGGGGACTTCCCCAATGGCCAGGAGCAGACCTGGTGAGAGTGTAACCTCTCTCCCCAACCTCACTGCAGAGCACAGCTGCAAACCTAGGAAATACAAAGGAGCCACATGGTTGAGTAAGAACTTATCTACTGGCAGTTATTCTAGAAAGCTATCTGCTGGATAGTAGCCCAAACCACAACACCAAAAATGTTTTGCTAATATCCTCTCCTGTGAAATCAAGAGTTAGAATTCAGCCTATAAATAGCACATACAGAGCTTTAGCCCTCTGGAAACATCCATAAACAAAGCCAACTGACTCTAATTAAATTACACCACAATTAAAGGAAGAACAACCCTCCAAGATGAGAAAGAATTAGCAAAAGAACTTAAGCAGTTTAAAAGGGCAGAGTGTTCCCTTAATCCAAGTTGACCAGAACAGCATCAATGGTCCTTAACCAGTCTAAAATGGCAGACAGAATACAGAATCTGGATGGAAAAAAATTTCATGGAGATTCAGGAGAAAGTTGAAACTGAATCCAAAGAAATCAAGAAATTCAGTAAAATGATCCAGGAGCTGAAACAGCCATTTCAAGAAAGAAGCAAACTGAGCTTATAGAGCTGAAAAATTCACTAGAGTCATTTTATAATTCAATCAGAAGTTTTAATGGCAGAAAAGACAAGCTGAGGAAAGAATCTGAAGAGCTTGAAGACTAGTTCCTTGAATCCACTCATTCTGACAAAATAAAGAGAAAAGAATTTTTAAAAATGAACAAAATCTCTGAAAAATATGAAATTATATAAAGAGAAAAGTCTATGACTCATTGACATTATTGACAGAGAAGTAAAGAGAATAAGCAATTTGGAAAATATATTTGAGGAAATAGTCCATAAAACTTTTCTAATTTCTCTAGAGAGAATGTCATGAAAATTCAAGAAATACAGAGAACCACAACTACATGCTATACAAGATTACTATATCAAAGGCACATAGTCATCAGATTCACCAAGGACAGTGGAAAAAAAAATTAAGACAGATAGAAAGAAGGAGCCGGTGACTCACAGAGGGAGCTCCATCAGGCTAGTGGAAGGCCTCTCAGCAGAAACCTTATAAGCCAGAAGAGATTGGAGGCTTATTTTCAGTTGTCCTTGAAGAAAAGAAATTCCAATCAAAAATGTCATATCCTGCCAAACTAAGCTTCAGAAATGAAGGATAAATAAAATTATTTTAATACAAGCAAATTTTGAGGGAATTTATTTCAACTAGATTATCCTTACAAGAAGTTTTTAAGAAAGTCTTAAATATAGAATTGAAAGAAGGACACCTGCTCTCACAAGAGCATACTTAAGCACATAGCCCACAAACAAAGCAACTACATGATCAGGCCTACATAACCACCAGTTAACAATATGACAGAATCAAAATCTCACATATCAATACTAATCCTGAATGCAAATAGGCTAAATGCCCCCCTTCAAAGACAGAATAACAAGCTGAACAGAAAGACAAGACCTCACCATCTGCTGTTTTCAAGAGACCTATCTCACAGGTATTGAAACTCACAGGCTTAAAATAGAGGGATGAAAAAAGATCTATTATGCAAATGAACATCAGAGAAAAACAGGAGTTACTATTTTCATATAAGGTAAACAGACTAAAAATGAGTAACACTTTAGAAGGAAAAAGAAGGGTATTACAAAGTGATAAAGTGTATAATTAACAAGAAGACTTAACTATCCTAAATCTATACACACCAAATGCTGGAGCACTCAGATACACTCAGATACATAAAGCGATCTTTTGATGTATTAAAAGGCTTAGACAGCCAACAATAATAGTGAGAAACTTCAACACCCCACTTACAGCATTAGGCATATCATTGAGGCACAAAAGTAACAAAGAAGCTCTGGACTTAAACTTGGCACTTTCTAATACACATCTACAGAACATTCCACCCAACAACTACAGAGTATAAATTCTTTTCATTTGCATATGGAACAAATTCTAAGATTGACCACATGCCCAGTCATAAAGCAAGTGTCAATAAATTCAAAATTTGTAATCATACCAAACAAACTCTTGGACCACAGTGCAATAAAAACAGAAATCAATATCAAAAAGATCTTTCAAAACTATATATGGAAATTAAACAACTTGTTACTGAACAACTTCTGAGTGTACATAAAAATTAAAGCAGAAATTTTATTTTATTTTATTTTATTTTTATTTTTATTTTTATTTTTTGAGACGGAATCTCGCTCTGTCGCCCAGGCTGGAGTGCAGTGGCCGGATCTCAGCTCACTGCAAGCTCCGCCTCCCGGGTTTACGCCATTCTCCTGCCTCAGCCTCCCGAGTAGCTGGGACTACAGGCGCCCGCCACCTTGCCCGGCTAGTTTTTTGTATTTTTTAGTAGAGACGGGGTTTCACAGTGTTAGCCAGGATGGTCTCCATCTCCTGACCTCGTGATCCGCCCGTCTCGGCCTCCCAAAGTGCTGGGATTACAGGCTTGAGACACCGCTCCCGGCAAAGCAGAAATTTTTTAAAAACTTTATGAAATTAATGAAAATACTAACAAACACAAAACAACTTACCAAAATCGCTGGGATGCAGCTAAAGCAATGTGAGGAGGAAAGTTTAAAAGACTAAATGCCATCATCAAGAAGTTAGAAAGATCTCAGAGTAACAATCTAACCTGCATCTCAAGAAACCAGAAGAAAAAAAAAAGAAGAAGAACAGAAAACCACAAAGCAAACAAAAGAAAAGGAATAACTTAAATGAGAAAAGAACCAAATGAAATTGAGATGCAAAAATCCATATAAAGGACCAATGAAACCGAGTTGGTTTTTCAAAAGAACAAATAAGATTGATGGACTCCTCGCTAGACTAACAAAAAAAGAAGATCCAAATAAGTACAATCAGAAATGACAAAGATAACATTACAACTGATTCAACAGATATGCAAAAGGTCCTCAGAGACCACTATGAACAACTCTATGCACATGAATTAGAAAATCTAGAAAACATGGCCAAATTCCAGGAAACACACAGTCTCTTGTATCAGAAGGTGATTGAAAGCCTAAATAGACCAATATCAAGTTCTGAAAATGAATAAGTAACATAATACCTGCCAACCAAAAGGAACCCTGAATGAAATGGATTCACAGTCAAATTCTACCAGATGTATCAAAAAGAACTGGTACTAATCCTACTGAAACGATCCCCAAAAAATCAAGGAGAGGCTCCTCCTTAATGCATTTTATGAAGCCAGTGTTAGCCTGATACTAAAATCTGCAGAGGTGCAATGAAAAAAGAAAACTTCAAGGCAATATCCATGATGAACATAGATATGAAAACCCTTAACAAAATACTAGCAAACTATAGCCAGAAGCACATCAAAAAGTTAACTCACCATGATCAAGTAGATGCTATTCCTGAAATTCAAGGTTGGCTCAATACACACAAATCAATACATGTGATTAACCACATAAACAGGATTAAAAGCAGAAAACATAGAATTGTTTCAATAGACACAGAAAAAGCCTTGGATAAAATCCAGCACCCCTTTATAATAAAAACTCTAAACACATTAAACATCAAAGGAACATATCTCAAAATAATAAGAGCTGTTTATAACAAATCCACAGTTAACATTATACTGAACAAGCAAAGGCTGGAATCATTACCCCTAAGAACTGGAACAAGACAAGAATGACCACTCTCACTACTATTGAACATAGTACTAAACTTCCTAGTCAGAGAAATCAAGCAAGATAAAAAATAAAAGGCATCTGAATATGAAAAGAAGAAATCAAACTTTCTTTGCTGATGATATGACTCTGTATCTCAAAACACTGAAGACTCCACCAAAAGACTCCTAAAACTGACAAACGACTTTAGCAAAGTTTCAGGATACAAAATCAGTGTACAAAAACCCATAGAATTTCTATCCACCAATAATGTCCAGGCTGAAAGTCAAATCAACAGTATGAACCCATTTGCACTAGCCACAAAGAAAATGAAATACCTAGGAATACAGCTAACCAAGGAGGTGAAAGATCTCTACCGGGAGGACTATACAAAACACTGCTGAAAGAAATCAGAGACAATGCAAATAAATGCCAAAACATTCCATGCTCATGGATTGGAAACATTAATATTGTAAAAGTGGCCATCCTGCTCAAAACAATGTACAGATTCAATGCTATTCCTATCAAACTACCACAATCCTTTTTCACAGAATTAGGCAAAACTACCAAAATCCATATAGAACCAAAAAGGACCCAAATAGCCAAAGAAATCTTTAAAAACAAAGCCAGAGGCATCACATTACCTGAATTCAAACTATGTTATTATGCTACAGTAACCAAAGCAGCATGGTACTGGTACAAAAATAAACAAATAAACCAGTAGAACAAAACAGAAAACTCAGATATAAAGATACATACCCACAGCCATATAATCCTCAACATGAATGACAAATAAAAGCAATGGGGAAAGGACTCTATTTAATAAATGGTGCTGGAATACCTGGCTAGCAATATTCAGAAAATGAAACTAGACCTCTACCTTTCACCACACACAAAAATTAACTTGAGATGAATTAAAGATTTAAATTTAAGACCGTACACTATGAAAATCTTAGAAGAAATCCTAGTAAATACCCTTCTCAACATCAACTTTGGCTAATAATTTTTGGCTAAGTACCCAAAAGCAATTGCCACAATAACAAAAGTTGACAAGTGGGACCTATTAAACTGAAGAACTTCTTCACAGCAAAAGAAACTATAAACAGAACAAACAGATGACCTACAGAATGGGAGAACATATTCACCAACTATACATTCAACAAAAGTCTAATACCTAGAATCTCCAAAAACTTTAAAAAGCAACAAGCAAAAAATAACCCCCTTAAGAATGAGCAAAGGACTTTTGAACAGAAATTTCTCCAAATAAGACATGCAGATCGCCGACAAACATGTGAAAAAGTGGTCATCGTCACTAATCATCAGAGAAATTCAAATCAAAGCAACAGTGAGATACCATCTAGCACCCGTCAGAATGGTTATTATTAAAAAGTCAAAAAAAAAAAAAACTGATGTGGGAAACACTGCAAAGAAAAGGGAATGCTTATATACTGTTGGTGGGAATGTAAATTAGTTCACATTGGAAAGCCATTTGTAGATTTTTCAAAGAACTTAAAACAGAGCCCCAGCTACCCAACCCAAAGGAAAACTAATCATTATACCAAAAAGACACACACACTCATGTGTTCATCATCATGCTGTTCACAATAGTAAAGACATGGAATCAACCTAGGTGTCAATCAATGATGTATTGGATGAATAAAATGTGGTACATATTCACCATTGAATACTATAATATGTAGCCATAAAAAATGAAATCATGTCTTTTGCAGCAACATGGATGGAGCTAGAGGCCTTAATCCTAAGTAAATTAACACAGAAACAGGAAACCAAATACTTTGTTCTCACAACAGGAGGCTAAACTTTGAGCACATATGGACATACACATGGGGACAATAGACACTGAAGACTACTAGAGAGGGAAGGGAGAGTGACATGGGTTGAAAACTACTATTGGGTACTGTGCTTACTAGCTGGGTGATGGGATTTTTACCTTAAACCTCAGCATCACATAATATGCTCTTGTAAGAAACCTGACAGATAGGTAGATTGCAAAATTTTTCTTCCATTCTGTAGGTTGCCTATTCACTCTGATGATAGTTTATTTTGCTGTGTAGAAGCTCTTTAGTTTCATTAGATCCAATTTGTCAATTTTGACTTTTGTTGCCATTGCCTTTAGCATTTTCATCAGGAAGTCTTTGCCCATGCCTATGTCCTAAATGGTATTGCCTAGGTTTTCTTCTAGAGTTTTTATGGTTTGGGATTTTACATTTAAGTCTTTAATCCACCTTGAGTTAATTTTTGTATAAGGTGTAAGGAAGGGATCCAGTTTCAGTTTGCTGCACATGGCTAGCCAGTTTTCCCAGCACCATTTATTGAATAGGAAATCCTTTCCCCATTGTTTGTTTTTGTCAGTTGAAGATCAGATGGTTGTAGATGTGTGGTGTTATTTCTGAGGTCTCTCTTCTGTTCCATTGGTCTATACATCTATTTTGGTACCAGTACCATGCTGTTTTGGTTACTGTAGACTTGTAGTATACTTTGAAGTCAGGTAGCATGATGCCTCCAGCTTTGCTCTAATATCCAGAATCTACAAGAAACTCTAACAAATTTATAATAAAAAAAAAAACACATCAAAAAGTGGGCAAAGCATATGAACAGGCACTTCTCAAAATAAGACATTTACATGGCCAACAGAAATATGAAAAAAAGTTTAACATCACTAACCATTAGAGAAATCCAAATCAAAACCACAATGAGATACCACCTCATGCCAGTCAGAATGGTGATCATTAAAAAGTCAAGAAACAACAGATGCTGGTGAGGCTGTGGAGAAACAGGAACACTTTTACACTGTTGATGGGAATGTAAATTATTTTAACCATGTGGAAGACAGTGTGGCTATTCCCCAAGGATCTAGAACCAGCAATACCATTTGACCCAGCAATCCCATTACAGAGTATATACTCAAAGGAATATAAATTATTCTACTATAAAGATACATACACATGTATGTTTGGTGCAGTACTATTTACAATAGCAAAGATATGGAACCAACCCAAATGCTCATCAATGATAGACTGGATAAGGAAAATGTGATACATATATACCATGGAACACTATGCAGTCATAAAAAGGAATGAGATCATGTCCTTTGCAAGGACATAGATGAAGCTGGAAGCCATCATCCTCAGCAAACTAGCAAGCAGCAGAAAACCAAACACTGCATGTTCTCATTCATAAGTGGGAGTTGAACAATGAGAATACATGGACACATGGGGGAAAACAACACACACCAGGGCCTTTCTGGGGTTGGGGACTGAAGGGAGGGAACTTAGAGGATGGGTTAATAGGCGCAGCAAACCACCATGGCACACATATACCTATGTAAAAAGCCTGCACATTCTGCATATGTATCCTGTAAAATAAAAAATTAAATAAATAAATAAATAAATAAATAAATGAAACCAGCACATGTACCACCTGTATCTGAAATAAAGGTTGAAATTAAAAAAACATATATTTTCAGTGCCGACACATTATCCAAATATAGTAAATGCTCCATAAACATTTGGGGTATAAATGGAACTCCTGTTAAGTGAGGGAAGTTGTTGACAATTAGGAATTAGAAATCACCTTTGAACCTGATTAACTTGTACAAATTTGTGTTTCCTTTTTCCCCTGAAGAGTATTTCAACTCAACTTTTATTTCCTCTTGCTTTTTTTTCTTAATGTATTATATTCTAATTTCTATTGGTTTTGAAAGAAAAACCAACAGAAATCTCAACAACGTAAGAGAAACAACTAAAAAGCTTTGGAAAGGAACATTTTTTGATGTTTAATTACTGGACCAAACAATAACTAAAAGATATCCGAACAGCTAACATGTAAAGAGACTGTGTCTTCAAGAAGATGCTGCTTTTTATATATGGAACTTCAACGTCATGTGGTTGGAAGGAATGTTGTACATGGAGTGAAGGCTGGAGGTAGGGAAGGATACAAGTATCCAGTTGTATTACTTAGGATTGTCCAGAGAAGCAGTACCAGTAGAAAACGTATGCACAGATAAGAGATTTATTTTAAGGAAATGACTCGTGTGATTATGAAGACTGGAAAATCCAAAATATGCAGGGTGTGCCAGCAGGCTAGAGACGCAGAGAAGAGCCAATGTTGCAGTTCAAGTCAAAAGGCAGTCTGCTGCAGAATTCCCTCTTGTTGGGGGGAAGTCAGTCTTATGTTCTATTTATTACAGGTCTTTAGCTGATTGGATGAGGCCTTACCACATCATGAAGGGCAATCTGCTTTACTCAAAGCCCACAAGTTTAAATGTTTATCACATCCAAAAACCTTCACAGAAAAACCAAGACAAATATTTGTTTACATATCTGGGAACCACGGCCTGGACTAGCTGATACATCAAATTAACCATTAAACTGGTAAAGTATGTTAATATAATTATTCGTACTTTATTTTGAGAGTATTTGGTTGGTTTTTGCAAACAAGCAGGTGTTAAGATTTGCATTTTAGAAAAGTCTTGTTGGTAGTAACAATGAAGGTCAGAGGCCAGAAGGAAGTTGGATGACAGTTAAAAGTATTGCTTTAATTCAAGGAAAAGGCAACAAGAGACTGAATTAGGGTTGATGGAGGAGCAAAGGAGAGAGATATTTACCAGACTGAACAGAAACACATGGTGAATATATATATAAGGGAGGTGAGAAATTGTGAAGAATTTGATACTCTGTATTGAGTAACTGAAGACAAAGTTGTTCTCATAAAAATAAGTAAGAGAAAAAGGTTTTATGACACATTATGAGTTCTGTGTCATTTATATTTAAATCATAGTAATTCATTTTTTTGTATGATCTAATTCAAGAGAAAGATGAAAAGAGTAAATCTGACCAGGGCAAGCCAGGTGGTTGGGTATAATGCCTAGAGATAAAAACTAATCACTAAAAATTAGCCATTTATAATATGTAGACAACTTATATTCCTCTCTAGAGATTAAAATAAACTAATTAGAGCAATTTTTCATCCATTCTTCATGAACTGAAAGGGTCTTTGTTCTGATCTTTCAAAAGATAATACAGTCTAGCCTTTAAAGCTGTCTAGAATATAGTTGAGGGTTATTTTTAGTCAACACATTAGACACATTGCTGTAGTCTGCATTTCTCATCAAAGAATATGAATAGGCAGTAAATTCAAAGCACAAAAACTGCCATGAAAGACAAGACTAATAAGGAAGAATTGTCATTTACTTTCAAATCCACATGGTTTATTTTAAATTGAGCTAAAAAGTATTTGAATTAGGCAATAAAATACGTATCTGTAATGCAACCTTTTTCAAAAACTCTTTTCTATTTGGCCATACATTGCTTCTTATTCCGATGTGTATATTTAGTGCAAATAAATAAATAAATAGAAGTCACAATAAGCATTTTCAATGAACTCATTCTGAAATTTATATATTGTAAGGCACCTGAAATTATTTTAACAATATCTACTAGTGAAATGTAAGATGATATTACATCAAGATTATGTAATTCTTTAAAATTAGATTTTTGAAAATTTCAGAAACTTTATTTCTTTACCAGAGTGACTGCAAGCAACAATGACTTGGGGAACTGGGAGGAAGTTTGGGTTGGTTATCTGACTTGCTTGGGTTAAAAGAAATCATTAATTTCAATAATTAGTGATAGTACCGTTTATCAAAGTATCACTTGTGGCCACATAAAATGCAATGGTCAAGGAGGACAGTACTTTAAGAGGCTAAGAGGCTACTACCATTAAAACCTATGAAAAGTATATCAACCTCAGTTTTTGCACTACGCGTCTGTTCCTTTGCTTTGCTTTCCAAACAAAGCAATCGTAGCCAAGGTTGCCTCATACCTGAGACAATAGAACCAGGTTATTAATTTCTACTATCCCTACAGTCACATATCACAGATCCCTGCAGATGGCACTGACTGGTGACGAGCCTGTATGCCTCTGGCCCAGCTCTTCTGGATTGCAGTTACTCTGGAGAGGCTAAATGAGGTGATCTGGACTTGTGGTGAGGCAAGAACACTCCGTGTGGGGCTGGAGGGAACCCAAGGGTGAATTCTTCTTCTTTATTCCCTTCAGATTGATTGTTCTGAAATACAGTCATTCAGATGCCCCTATTAAGACTCATCCCACTCAGAGCAAGCAGTTATGCTTGCTATGCTTGCTATCAATCTTCAGTGGGCACAGTAACACTCCCAGCCATATTTTCCCGCCTTACTTTCCTGCATTGTTTTCTTCCCAGGATTATGCTTCCTAATAAAGTTTCAACACATAAGTTTTGCTTCAGGATGTTTTTCAGGGAATCTTGAGAAAGACAAACAGGTTAAGAAATTCAAGTTCCCTGGTGTGAGATATTTGCTCCTAATATTACAAGTAGCTTGGAGCTGTGCTCCAAGTTGAAAACAGAGCACTCCATAAATGTGCTCATGTAATTTTCATTCTCCTTAGGCTTAGATGGGCTGAAAACCAAACCCATCTTTTAGAATGTCAGATTTTAACATCAGCTGAATTCACAGCTTTCTCAAATCTCTTGTAAAATCTAGGCTATTGATTCAGGAAATAGAGAATAATGGAATATGTGTGTCTAAAAATAACAAAAAGATGCACAGATCATAGAACCCAGCATCTGCAGTGAGCAACTCTTGCCAGATGAAGTAGTCTAGTCTCTTAGTCTAAGAAGGCTGTCCCTCGTTTTCTTTAACAATCCTTAGTAATTTCACAAGTACAGACTGAGGGTTTTTTGTTTGTTTGTTTTTTGTTTTTTCAAAGAGCAGCCAGAATGTAAGAATTTGTGTGACCCTTGTGAATACTCTTCCAAATCCTCTCACACCTTGGCTCCCATAGGATTATTGTTTACTCCACCACTGGAGTAAAACCACCCTCCAAAGGAGGAGCTCAGTGCAGGTGATAGAAACATGAACTGAGTCGTGGAAAGGGAAATGAGACAATTTATGCTTCAAACTAAAACACTTTCAAGAGTATTGAAGACACCCCAAATACTTCAAATGATTTCATTTCTGAATATCTATTTGTCAGTTCAAATTTTCCTTCTATAGTGGACCTATAGAAAAATGTTCAAAAATTATCCTAGCTATAAAATTCTATCTATAAACAATACATGCATGTATATCCACACATAAGCACCCTCAGTAAAATAACATTAGATGCTTATTTCCATCTAGTATGTAAACATTTAAAAAGGCAATATTGGTACCTTCTCACGATTTCTATTATGTGCTTTAATTTATATATATAAATATATTTTTTTCATAATATGTTACTGGTTTTACTTCAAGAAGTTTTTTCAATGTTTTTACTTTAATGTTTTTATAACATAACCAATGACTTATTCTGGAAAGTTGCATTATATGGTTGACAAATTATTTACATATCCTATTGTTTTTAACCAAGAAATATTCACTCTACAGGTGCTGAGATATGGTGTATGCAGGGCAAAGTTTATTAAATAGAAGATATTTTCAATTCTTTCTTTTTGCATTGAAATGGATGGATATACCAACCTAAATATTTTTCATAGTTGCTATTTTTTGCCTTTGTTCAGACAAACTTTCTTTAGCAAATATGAACGTATTGCCTAATTTAGATGCTGCAAACTTATAGGGCTTTCACAATTTCACTTCAGTCTGTTATGGAATATAAATTTGTCCTATTAAAAATAAGGTCTCTTTCAAAAAAACTCTCTCACAAGAAAATATACTACAAAGGCAATTATAGGACTTCAGAATAAATCTTTTATACAGTTTGAGCTCCCTTTGTATAATTTATCCAAGTTCTCCCATGCTTTTATAAGGGGAAATTTTTCTATCCTCCCTGTTTGCAATCTTTGTTTTCAGTAATTGGTATTTATTTACTAAAAGTTTCAAAAGCTCAATGTTTGAGGTATTCTATTGAATTTTCTAATTCATTTACAGACTTCCAAATAATGTTTTAAAACAATGACAAATAAGAATGAATTTACCTATAAGTAAGTTCAATAACATAATATATTTATTATTAATATTATTATTATTATATGTAGAGTATCTTTCATATTCTCAAACTAATCTAAGAGTTTATATTGCAATGTTAAAGGCTTTTTTGTATTAATTATCAACTTTATCACAAAATACTGTAATTTATTTAGTTTCATCATGTATGTAAGCGTATGTATTCATACCCATGAATGACTGATGTTTGCAGAAAATCAATTTCAAATAATTAAGTATATTATTTGAATTACTTTATTCTTAATCCAGTATAGATAATCTCATCTTTACAAACACTAAGTTTTGTTTTTGTACTATAAATCCAGGAACAATTCAATTCAATTTTTAGTATTGTATTAGACTTACAGTATAATTTACAAAATATTAAAGGTTATACTGTTGACTTTATGAACTTTCTAAATATACTGTGATTCCATGAATTGGCTGTTTTATTGTAAGTAACACAACTGATTTCCTATTTTAAGCATCCGATGACACTGGTTAAAACATAGTGTCATTTAACTATTTGTAAATGCTTCTTTTGAATGTAATGAAGCCAACACATTAACCAATATTTGTTAATGTTTATATATGCTTAAGAAAAATTTTGCAGGCTGGGAGGGGTGGCCTATGCCTGTAATCCCTCCTCTTTGGGAGGCCGAGGCAGGTGGATCACTTGAGGCCAGGAGTTTGAGATGAGCCTGGCCAAAAAGGTGAAACCCCATCTCTACTAAAAAAAAAAAAAAAAAAATGAGCTGGGTATGGTGGCAATGCCTGTAATCCCAGCTACTCGCGAGGTTGAGGCAGGAGTATCGCTTGAACCCGGAGGCAGAGGTTGCAGTAAGTCAAGATCACACCACTGCACTCTAGCCTGGGGGATAGAGTGAGACTCCCTCTTAAAAAAAATAAAATAAATTAAAATTGAAATTAGATAAATAAATAAAATATAATTTTAAAACAACTTTGCGTCAAACATAATTGAAAATTAGAAAACTACCTTTCTAGGTGAAACTTATTATTCTAATACAATATGTAAAAGCATTTTTAGCAATTATTTATTTCAAATTATCTTTTTGGGTATAAATTTTATTTCCTTTCTTTTTCCTTCTTTTCTATTTTGTTCTTCTTTTTTGTTGTTTGTTGGACTATTCAGGTTTTTAATAGAATCTTGAACTAAATTTGTTAGATTATCAAGTGTGTAAGATATAAGCAAATATAAATATGTAAGTTCCCATTTGATAAATTGTCTTCCCTTAGAAATAATTCATTCTTCCTAGACTTGTAAGTATTCTCAACTATATAACTTCAAATACGCTGAAATATAATGTTTTAAATTTCCTAATCTGTAGTTAATTCCCCTTTCTCATTAATGACACTGTCATTGTACCATTGTTCTTCTTCCTTCCTTCCTTCCTCCTTGTCTATTCCTTTCTTGCTCTCTTTTTCCCATTCTCTCTCTCTCTCTTTTTCTATTTCTCTTTCTCTTTTTAACAGGTTTTCCAAAATATAATCTATATTTCTCATTCAGAAAAAGTCTGGATAACATTTATTATTAAATTTTATAATTTATACATTTTTATATTTAGTTGTGAGAATGGTTTCATTTTTTAAATTTAGAATTTATTTGCTTATTTTCCAGCTCCTTGTACTGAATATTTCTTATATTTTAGAAGTTTCAGCACATGTGTGCTGTATGACAAACAGTATATTAGGTGCTGGGGAGGTCACAGATTTTAATGCTTAACTACAGATTTTCAAGTAGATGCTGATGCTTTTTCTGCAGATTTATGTCTCCCTGCTGTCATTTGCTTAAATGACAAGACTATAGCCTACTGGTGAATATTGTATGTAAGGCCTATGTTTATTCTTGATGTCCTGAGAAGCAGAAAAATCAGTACTTAATGTTTTCTTAAATATGACATTAAACATCTTGCTATCAAGTTATTTCATTGCAAAATAAAAATGTATCTATAATGATAAAATAAATACCTGCAGATTTCTACTCTGCAATAAATAATAAGTCCATTGTAGTAAGACCACTCACATTACTTTCTGTAACTTTTTCCGCAACACTGCACAGACACTCTTCTTTGCTGATACATACATTGTAGATTTCCCATATGTCCTGATGATCCTGCTTATGGACAGACTTGTGGCTTGTAAGTAAGCCATGATACAGCAGGCTGGAGCACCACGTGGTTGACAGGGGCAGCAATATCAAATAAACCTCCCAGACCACTCAAGTACCAAAAAGGTCTCATTTTCTGTTTTCATTTTGTTTTTTGTTTGTTTGTTTTTAACTATGAGCATAATTTATCAATTATGCCCTTCATGCTATTCTTGAAAGGTTGATGTTAGCTACTTTGCATCTGGGAAGTTATTACTGGAGATATTTCAAGTTTATCATCCTGTTAGTAAAGTGTTTCACACAGGGCTGGTCAAAACCATAACAGATGTTGGATACAATGGAACCTCAATAACTACTAATGTTCTGAATGTTTCATTAAATCAGTACATTTAAGCTTATTGCTATCAAGTTATTTTGTCAGGTTATAAAACATTTAATAACAATACTATTTTTTAAATCAGAAATAAATGTGTCAGAAGGAGGCCAGGATGACAGATGTAAACAATAATTGTTCTGAGATGCCCAGAGTGTATAGTCATCCTAGTAGTGAAACAGAGAAATAAAAACTGTGGTTAAAGTCTGCCTTTCAGCCAAGTGCAGAAAAATATCTTTACCTTCTTCATATATTTCTGTATATTGCCTCAAGAACTACTTTACTGTGCATACATTTTTAAATTCAATTTCCTCTTTTGCCATGTTTTTGGTTCACTGTTTCATCTAGGTAGATATTTGCCTTGGTAGAGATTTTTTTTTTTTTTTAATACAACCCATTCGTTAGAGAATATTGCAATGAGAATTGATGTCACTCAGATATTCTGTAACCTGGGATAATCCCTAAACAGATGGATGAGAATTTCAGTTGTTCTATGTTTGAGTTAAAAGCATTTCTTGTTATTCAAATGAGAGTTCCATATATGTATATGTAGAAGCATTTATGTAATATTGGATAGTCAAACAGATGGACTTCAGCACATTTATTATATTTGTCACTGAAGCTTCTGACATCTTATCTTTTATTTGGGTAATTTCCAACTTAGGAGACTTGGGGAGTGGGAAGTAAGCAAATTCGCCACTTTAGGAAAAAAAATATTAGAAGTTTGCCTTACCAGGTTTTCTTATAGCTAAGGAGCCTGCACAGATCCTAGATTTCACTAATCAGATGTATTGATAGATTTAATAACAGTACTCAGTGACTTAAAGAAACTGGAAAAAAAAAAAAAAAAGATTTCTCATTTGCATCAATGGTCTCTGTAGCAAACTATATTTCCCGATGAGTAGTGGCCAGGACCAGTTCTACTGGGGAGGAAGCTAGAGTGTCTAACATTCAATGTTAGTAGCAGGTCTATCCTGTATCTAGTGTAGTAAACTTTTTGTCATAATTCTCCACTGGATTTTCTTCATGCCCAGCTCTCTAGCCCATCTAGCTATAGGTGACATACTCAGGTTACTTCAGCACACTTTTTCCTTTGTGAATAACATACAGTTGGTTCCTGTTGCATCTAACTAAGAATCCAGGCACTACATACTCCAGTAGTTATTCTTAGAAATAAGACTCAAGAATATATGACAACTTTTGTCTATAATGCACAAACAATGTTACAAAGTCCTTTTTTCCTTAGATGACTGTTTTATAATGTTTTTGTCTCATTATAGGCTTACAGGAAAAAGCAACATCCCACTAGAGTAATTTCTCTCTTTAAATACAGTATTTTAAATTCTCGGTAGAGCAGTCACCTTTGCATCAGCAAGGAATCACAAATAAAAAGAGTGGTGTTGATTTTTATGGTAAGTTATCCTTAAGAATCTATGATCAGGAATTTCACTTTGCACATCACAAGCAATTCTTCCCCTAATATAACCTAGACATTATTTATTCTCCCCAAAGCTTCACCCTTGAGCCACTATTAGAAATTTCCCAGCTCCCTCAGGCTGGTGGTTGCCTTTTCATGGAGGATGTGCTACCTACTCCAGGTGTTCTAGAACAGTTTTAGAGCAGGTACTTCAGATGACTTCCACATGCATTTCCTTGGGAAGTGTTCCTTTCATTCCTATGTAAGAATATCTGGTGAACAAAACCTTTGTACCTTTATGTATCTCACTCTGGGTACTATGACACCTGTGTTTTCCCAATCCAGCGAACAAAATATGTCTAGCTTGAGGAAATACTAACAAAAAAGAGGGACTGGTTCGTGAACCATAATCACTGAAATCATTTTGATCTGCAAGTTACCATGAACCCAATTACATCTGCCCTTTATGTCTAAGGAAATTACAGAAGGTTTTCTTAATTATTGGCAGAGACAGAGAAACTCAGTGAAAACAAATTTGGTATATCAGTGAAGCTATAAGATGTATTGTTGGTGGATTTTCCCCAGCTTCCCCAACTGCTGAGAATAAAATTATTGGATAATCTATCTCTTCTTCATAGGAAATGTAAACATCTCACAAATAATCAGCCTCATTTGGAAGAGCTAACCCTGTACCTAAGAGAAGAAATTCATGATAAAGTGTATTTTTTTTTTGTTCTATTCATGAGATTGATTTAAATAAGCGGCAAACCACATTCAAATACGTATCTTTTTCTTTGACTATTCTGACTCCAGTGATTAGAGTGTTTGCCAAACAAATTCTCTGTTCATTCCATGCTGGCTTTTCCACTCTTCATAATGTTCACGAGATTACCGGACAAATGTCATTTTCAGATATTTTTGGATTAGAATTGATTAGAGTATTAGTACCTCTATAAATGAATTACCTTTGGACCATGGCCGGTCTGAATGCATCAATTTGTGTGACATTTTGCAAGGCAAATCTGTCATTAACCTTCCAGTCCAGTTTACTGTTAGGTAATCTGTAATAACCCTTTGCAAACATAAAATGTAGTAATGGATTTATTAAAAACTAGAAGCCATGTATAGAGAGGTGAGTTGCATAAGAATATGAAAACCAATTTAAATCACGTGGCGCTAAATTTGATGTTATGATGCCTGCCTGCATTTACAGCAACTATTGTTGCTATAGCAGTGGGACTGTTGTGTCATACGTCTCTGTGGGTACAGGCCTGGAAATGGAAAGTAAAGTAGAAAAGAAAATTCAAGAGATTTTACTTGCAAAATTAATGCTGCTGGTGTGTAACAACCATGGAGCAGTTGGCCAAAATGAGAAAGTAGAAGAAGCAAGCTAATTTAAACTTGGTTATGTCACTGTAGACACATGTGAATATTTTCAAATATTTATCTCTTAGTGGATTAGAAAGGATTCCTATAATTTAATTTGACAGTATCTTGTTGCTTTGTAACTATTACACATTAACTTTTAATATTTTAATGATCTCTATGCATTTAACTTTCTCCATAAATCTACTTTAGAATATTTTAATTGTTCATTCAATCTTCAGTATAAATACTCCAGTGTCTTATTTCTCTCAAAATTTTACCAGGTTTTTTCTCACTTACACGTTGCAAAAATTTTAATTCAATGTGAACCGAATTGTCTTCTGCCGTCGTCTTTTTTTAATGTCATGACAGTAAAAAAATGGTCAACTGTGTCATTTTACATGTATTTTCTTTTAGACAAAATATTTAAAGATAATTTTATTAATATTATCTTCAAACATATGCAAAATATATAAAATATTACAGTGATTTCACATATTCATTACCCTGTTTCAACAATTACCAGTATCTTCACTTGATATTAGCCAAAAGGCTGAGTAGTAATCACAATTACCAATATCTTACTGTTTTGTTGCATCACATACATTTAAGAAATATTTATCATTTAAGAAATAAAGCAAATGCACTTGAGTAACAATTTTTATGATCCCTATATATGAAAAATAAATACAATAATTCCTAATAAACATAAATTTAGTGCTGTTTTCATTTTCAAGTTACTATTTGTTACTATTCTTGTCTCAAGGGCAAGTGGTTTCTCTGTGGAGAACTGATATGTGTATATTTATGCACACATTATTCTACATTTCTCTATCTGTATATATGTTTAAGTCACTATATGAGAAAGTCATTAGAAGGCCTCAAATGAGTATATATAGACCAGAAAGTACATATAAAGAATGAAAGGGATATAGTTCTCTAAGAGGTCCTTCACATCCCTTGTAAGTTGTATTCCTGGGTGTTTTATTTTCTTTGTAGCAACTGGTAAATTACAGAGGACACAAACAACTGGAAAAACATTCCATACTCATGGACAGGAAGAATCAATATTGTGAAAATGGCCATACTGCCCAAAGAAATATGTAGATTCAATGCTACTCCCAGCAAGCTACCAATGATTTTCTTCATGAAACTAGAAAAAACTACTTTAAATTTCATGTGGAACCAAAAAAGAGCCTGTATAGCCACAACAATCCTAAGCAAAAAGAAAAAGCTAGAGACATCATGCTACCCAACTTCAAGCTATTAACACAAGTCTACAGTAACCAAAACAGCATGGCACTGGTACCAAAACAGATATACACACCAATGGAACAGAACAGAGGACTCAGAAATAACACCACATGTCTACAAACGTCCAATCTTCAAGAAACCTCACAAAAATAAATAATGGGAAGAGGATTCCCTATTTAGTAAATGGTGCTGGGAAATCTGGCTAACCATGGGTAGAAAACTGAAACTGGACCCCTTCCTTACACCTTATACAAAAATTATCTCAAGATGGATTAAAGATTTAAAAGTAAAACCTAAGACCATGAAAACCCGAGAAGAAAACCTAGGCAATACCATTCAGGACATAGGCATGGGCAAAGACTTCCTGATGAAAATGCCAAAAGCAATTGCAACAAAAGCCAAAATTGACAAACAGGATCTAATTAAAGTAAAGAGCTTCTGCACAGAAAAAGAAACTATCATCAGAGTGAACAGGCAACCTCAGAATAGGAGAAAATTCTGGCAATCGATCCATCGACGAAGGGCTAATATCCAGAATCTACAAGGAACTTAAACAAATGTACAAGAAAAAAAAAAATCAAAAAGTAGGTGAAGAATATGAACAGACAGTTCTCAAAAGAAGACATTTATGCAGCCAACAAATGTATGAAAAATAAAAGCTCATCATCACTGGTCATTTGAGAAATGCAAATCAAAACCACAATGAGACACAATCTCATGCCAGTTAGAATGGCAACAATTAAGTCAGGAAACAACAGATATTGGAGAGAATGTGGAGAAATAGGAACACTTTTACACTGTTGAGAGTGTAAATTAGTTCAATCATTGTGGAAGACAGTAAGTTTATTCCTCAAGGATCTAGAACCAGAAATATCATTTGACCCAGCAATTCCATTATAGGGTATATACCCAAAAGAATATAAATCATTCTACTATAAAGACACATGCACACATATGTTTATTGCAGCACCATTCACAATAGCAAAGACTTGGAACCAACCCAAATGCCCATCAATGATAGACTGGATAAAGAAAATGTGGCACATATATACCATGGAATACTATGCAGCCATAAGAAAGGATGAGTTTATGTCCTTTGCAGGGACATGGATGAAGCTGGAAACCATCATTCTCAGCAAACTAACACAGGAACAGAAAACCAAACACCACGTGTTCTCACTCGTAAGCGGGGGCTGAACAATGAGAACACATGGACACAGCGAGGGGAACATCACACACTCGGACCCGTTGAGGGGTGGGGGACAAGGGAAGGGAGAGCATTAGGACAAATACCTAATGCATGTGGGGCTTAAAAGCTAGATGATGGGTTGATGGGGGCAAACCGCCATGGCACAGGTATACCTATGTAACAAACCTGCACTTTCTGCACATGTATCCCAGAGCTTAAAGCATAACAAAAACAAAATATTAATTTTTAAAAAAAGAATGAAAGGAATGTAGGGGGACACATTTAAAGAAAATATAAAATTTAAAAACAAGTAAGATACGGTTGATGCTGTGATGCACTACCCAGGTCTGCCTCAGGACTGAAAGACTTGCCTTTGCCTATTACGGATGCTAGTAGCTGACAGCCTCCACTGTCAGAAAGCTCTGGGAAGTGTTGCCTGGCCTAGGGTCAGATTCCCTTGTTGGGGGCAGCCTATATTTAATGATGAGTGGATATAGTGGGAGTGTGAAGGCCCAGCCCCTTGGCCACAATGTGCAAGCTTCATTGTACTCAAGGGGCTGGCTGAAGGCTTTGCTAAGTTTTCATCACAGGCCATCTTTTCTCTTTCCCAATCCAGCTTCCTTCCCTTTCATTCCAAAGGAATCAATCCCAGGAGCATGCCCCATGAAACTACCTTCCTTTGAATACACAATTCCAGTCTATTTTCAGGAAACACAATTTGCAGAATGAGTTGAGAAGTAATTAGGAGACTTCAAATCCATAGCCATCAATTAGCCAAATAGAGACAAGATGGTTCTTTGTGCTTTTGGGAGACAAATAGATTTATTACATAAAACCATGGCTTGTGT
Organism: Rhinopithecus roxellana; assembly: GCF_007565055.1. Lineage (NCBI taxonomy): Eukaryota > Metazoa > Chordata > Mammalia > Primates > Cercopithecidae > Rhinopithecus > Rhinopithecus roxellana. The sequence continues at coordinate 61,788,658 of NC_044561.1, read as the reverse complement.
TTAAAAGCAAACACTTTTTTATTTATTTTTTTGTTCCATTCATGATATTGATTTCAAACAAGCCACAAACCAAATTCAAATATATATCTTTTTCTTTGACTATTCTGACTCTAGTGATTAGAGTGTTTGGTATAAAATTCATGAACAACCTGCATTAAGTTCTAATTCTTAGACCCTCTCAAATCTTTGTTTGTGTGTGTCAGGGGTGGAGGAGCGGGGGAGTTTGGGTAGAAGAGAAATAGTGTGACCTTGACTCTGCATATTTAAGAAGCTCCCTGGGAAATTGTTTGTACCCTGATGGAACACAAATCATTTGTAACACGTGAAGCAGAAGGGAAGACTGTGCTTAAAGTCTATCAGATATTCTGGGAAGCTTCTTACTGTAATGTTCATCTATATATTCATTCATTTATTGATATTTATTAGTCAGGTATTTATGTACTATCTATTTCATCTTTCTATTCTTTTGAATGAGGTTGTGCGTTACATTTGCATTTAGTGTAAATAATAAATCAAACAAACCCATGTTCTATACCCACCAAAGAGGTTAATATGAAGACACAGATATGATAATTGATGGGATTTTCTATCTCCTATTTTTGAAGAGATGAGAAGATCTTCATTTGTATTATTTCTGGTAGCCCCAAGTAGGGAGAGGAACATGTAACTAGTATATGAAAACTATAACCAAAGGAATCAGAGTGAGGATATATATAACCAAAGAAGAGAGGAAAATATTTGAGCCAGTCCGAAGACTGTTAAGTAGGGTTAACAATTTATATTCCAACAAAACCAAAGCTAAATAAAACAAAACCACAGCAACAACAAAAATAGTTGAAAATTATTTGGTTCTCCTGTGATTCTGAAACTTGAAAAAGTTGAACAGGATGCCATATTAATTACTAAGTTCACTTGAAGCAGGTCCACATATCAACAGCCTGGTTTCTTCAATCTCAAAAATCTTCTGATTTTTCTATCATCAGTTTTCAGTAATTTAATACTATAAAAAATAAATCAATACATCTGTTTATAACCTCTATAATGTTGGACACTACAAGGGTATTTTTAAAGTATGGAGGACAGGACCCAGTGAGTGGTCATATAACACCAAAACAGTATTAGTTCTACAGCTGAGATGAATATTCTATATATTTTTGTCTCCTTTAATTATCTTGAAAAAGTGTTAATAACAACATTTTTTCTGCCCCTGTAAAAGAACATAAACTAACGGGCAGATAAACAAGAAAAACAATTTTTTTAAATCTTCAATTTGGGTGCATCTGTTGGTCATCTGAGTACCTTTTTTAAACTTAGGATCAAAAACAACAAAAATATAAATTCACCAGAAAAAATTATTTTCCTAAGCCAATTGAAACAATGTTGTCTTACATATATATGAACATTCTTAAAAATTAAAGAGGAACATAGCTATGTATATTGATGACACGATTTCACCTCAACAACAACAAAAATTTACTTCCTTTGCAAATTTAAATGGTTTAAAGACTCTTGGGATAGAGATATTCCAAAATGGAGGTACAACAACAAAAGGCTTACTACTAAGTGTCAGTGGTAAAATCAGTGAGAACTTATGATAAAGCACTCCAAAATTATATATAAATGGGTTAATAGAATTTGTTTCATGTGAGTTGTTTAAAACTTTAAAGTAGCTAATTAAAAAAAAAAAAAATTGTAGGTTTTAGTCTGTCCCTGGCTTGCTAAACTCATCAGCAGCTGTTTCTTTTCTAAGGAATCCACTACTGCCATTTTATTTTGACCTGCAACGATAATCATCCTGAAGACCTACCTATTTACAGCTTCGAATACTTTCTCACATTTTAATAAATACTTTTGTGAAAATTCCTCACTTGACAATTTCATGGTTTGAATATCACTGTTTTCTTATGACATTGACAGGCTGGTAGAGAAATATCTATGAGATGAAAATTATGAAGTATCCTGACTTTAAAAAAAATTTTAACCATGTAATAGAGATATATAAATTTTTCTAACAGACCCAGTCTTGCTAGTACATTGCAATATTTTTATCAAATAAGAAGGTGGGAGAAAAATTAGTTGCAAGGATAAAATTTTGACCAAGCAGTTAACAGAAAATATTTTGGTAAGTATTTTAAAGCTATCTTGGATTTATAAGCAAATGACTAGTGTGCAGTTGAATATTACTATCAGTTCAGTATATCACTGCTAAAGTAAAAAAATAAAACAGAAAAAAAAAAAACAAAGGCTTTATTACTAACAATTACCATCTTCAAGTATTATGTTTTGTGATAATGTACAAAGATGTATTTTAAATTACCCATTTTTTTCTAAAAGATGTACTCCTATTTGAGAAGGAAAGACAGGAAATAAAACATCTACAAGTATTGAAGTTAATGAAGTATGCTATTACTGGTTTTATTCATACTATGCTTTAAAATCTTTTTTCTTGGAAATCACTTCTGGAAGGACGCTCCAAGAAATATAGGTCCCATAGTCAAATAAGTTTGGGCTACACTACGTAATGTATTTCTTACTAAATACTTAAGGAGCATTTCTGTGTTTTAAAGAAAGTAAGTCCTGTACTAAATAAAACTACTTGTGCTTAACCCAGTGATATGCAATTTTATTTGAAACAAAATCTTGTTTTAAATATTCCTGACATTACATAAACTATGATTTATTTATTTATAAAGCCTGATGTACCATATTTTGCACATGATTGACATTTTCTAAAGAGCAATTCACATTTCTCCTACAATAATGAAAGCAAATGTTAGTTTGTGGCATCTGTGATTAAATAAAGAAAAATCAAAGTTATTTGTCCTGACTGGTTTCAAATATTAATATACAAAATTATTTTAATAACACATGTTCCTGGGAATCTTGAAGAATAATTTTTAAAGATGCCTAAAAGCTTGAAAAATCATGACATACAAGCAGCCTCTTTCAAAGATGAAGTATGTCATGAAGATGAAGGCTCCTGATTCGGCTCAACTGAAATGCTGCGTTCCACAGGAAATATTGAAATGATGTGATTAAATGAAACAGAATTCATTGGCTAGTGTGAATTTCATAAGAGTTGAATAAGAAATCCCATCCTGCTTTCAGATTGCTCATTGGTATTCGATGTTACGCTCTTTGATGAAAACTTTAACTTAAAAAAAAAAAAACTGGTGGATTTTCACTACTTCCATAAAAACTGAGTGCTTGTAACATATAATCAATCAATTATTGGAGATAAAAATCTGGGGTTGAATAAAAAAATTAATCAAATTTTAGGTAAAGAGAACTTATCCAAAAATAATTTAAAAGACCACCTGATAAAGTTTTTCTGGGGTTAAGAAATGGGATTAAAGATAAAGTAAAAACAGCCTCTTCAATTAATGTGCAGTAAGATAAAACAGTGTAACTTATTGTATATTGATATATTAATTTTATGTGTAATAAAGTGTGCTTTGCTAAAAAAAAAAAAAAAAAAAAAAAAGACTGCCTGAGTTTGCCTCTCAGGGGTAGAAAACTAAAGGTGGAGTAAAAATTGAGACATTTAGTTTTGGTGTAAGAGAACTTTATAACTTTTTGAATTATGAGAACTAAAACAACTTTAAGAGCTTATCCCTGCTCCCATTTCTTCTTTGCTTTTATTTTTATTTTCCCCTTTGTTCCCAGTATTGTACCCTGCAAAGAATTGAGACTCTGTCAACGTGTTGAATTAGGGATCTCAGAAACAGAAGCATGATTCTATGAAAACAGCCCTTTAGAAATGTCAGTTTTATTAGGGCAAGCCTATTTCCAAGTAATAGACCTAGCACCTAAAATTCAGGACTGCCACATAGCAAATAGATGAGGGAAAATAAAATCGCAGTAGATTAAGATTTATAGGCAAATAATTTTCTACCTGATTTGTGTTGTATTGTCTTGAGCTGGAGTATTTTCTGTATATTTGCAGGTAATTTCAGCAACAGATTTATGTGTTCATCTAATTTAAAAGTATGCCTTCATAAAATGTCCACTTACTTTATCTTCCTATAAATAGTGGCATTTTCTCCACTTCTTTATGAAGGAGTAGATTAAAAAATAACATTTTTTCATAAAATATATGTCTATTTAAGACTACTGCCATCCAGAGAGAGCAAAATAGTTCATAATAAGATCACGGGGATAAAGTTCAATCAATAACTGACCATAAGGATAAATGACACATGGAGATAACAATTTGAGATGAGATTTGGGTGAGGACACAGAGCCAAACCATTCAGTCTATTTTTGCATCCTGTTTCCAAGTCCTCTCTTTGTAACCTATCTTTATGTTACTCCATTTAGTAGATATTTTACCTGAAATGTTAAGATCAGGTAACACATTTCATTGATCTCTTCTCTGTTACATTTTTTCTTTTGGATTATTTGAAACTGTATGGCACAGTTAAAATAGTTCTGAACCATGGGTTTAGAGATCAGGATCTGAGTAGGTTCTGCCCCTCCTCCAGATCTCTTACTTGTCTGTGTAAAATAGAGAGTATAGGGCTGGAGCTGAAGGTACTATAGACTTCCTCTACCTCTGATATGTCAGGCCCCTTCTACAGCTGTGCACTGGCTGAGTATTTAGGCTAGGGATATTTTATTTAGAGGAATTATTTTCTGATGTATGTTAATAGTCCATGGAAAAGCATGGATATTCAGACAATTTGAAAGGCAGGAATTCTTATATACATCTGCCTGTCTTGGCTCCAACTGCACAAACGCACACATATATATACAGATATGCACAACATACACATACACACACGTGTGCACACATACACACACTCACAAATGCAGGTAGAAAGAATTCAAAGAAATGAAACAAAGAATTAAGCCCTTAGTTTTTAATGATGATTTCTTAGCGTTTTTAGGTCACCATTTTCAAAGTTAGCATTTCAAACTCAGTCTAGAGATAATTTTAATACGTAGTTTTCATTTTCAGTAGAATCCACAGATTTTCATTTGGTTTTATATGATGAACTTAAGAAACACTCTTGATTAAACTCTAATCTGCCTGCTGAATACATGGTGTTCTTGCATCCACTTTCATCATTGTCTTACTGATTATATATCTGAAGAGCACAATGCAAGCCTATCTAGCCATTCAGAGACAGCTTGAAATAGTATTTACAATAATAATTACTATGATGTGTTTAGCATTTATTGTGTACTATGTATCAGGTAATATTGTAAATATTGTAGATATTCAATTACTTTCACCCACAGAGGCCTAAAGGATAGGTATTCTTATTTTAACAATGAAGAAAAAACGAAGGTACAGAGATGTAAAATAATTTGCATGCCACCATGCAGCTGTACCTCATGTAATTTAGGACAGCATCTTGATATTCAGACAATCTGTCTTCACATCTCCTGTCTGTGGATGAATTAATTGGGAGTTAGTCATATTCAAAAGTACAACAAATGCATTAAACATAGCTTTTAGAAATGAAATAAAATAGATATTATTGTATGACTATTTGTAACCTGCTAGTGAAGGTGACTGCAATATGAAAAAAGAGAGCAAAGTTGAAAGGAATCTACCATCAATTCTGTTGAACTACGGGGCGTTCAAGCTTCAGTTTGTTCAGATGGTTGCTTCTGTGGTGTTTGTTCAGATGGTTGCTTCTGTGGTGGCAGCAAAAACCTTAGACTGTACAGCTTTACATGGCAGAAATGGCTGTAAAATGCATCACTGCACTCAAACTGGCCTTTTACAATAATATGCTTTTAGTGTTTATCAATGTTATAAACTCAAAGTTCGAAAAAATCAAACAATGCTAAAAGGCTATAACCAAAAATAAGTACGTGCCCTTTCTCATGTCAACACCTCCCAAAGGCAAATATTTTTGATACTTTATCTGTCCCTACTGTAACTTAACTTCAGTTGTTTAAAGACCATGTCTCTTAAATAAGTGACTCAGATATTACCTATTGTTCACTTTTCATTACAGTATATAGAAATTTAGCTCTGCTACACAGCCCGCTTTTCTCTGTTCTCTTTCCCTGGTAACCATTTATTCATTCACTGATTCGTACATTTATTCATTTATTTAAGGGAGTTCATTATTGGGCACCTACCAGTCATTTTCTAGTACCTAAGATAAGTGTCATGGGAATACAATTCTATCAGGAAAAGGCAGGCAATAAATCATCAAATTAATGAGTCAAGTATTGATATGCACTAAAATAAAAATAAAGTAGGGTAGGAGAATAGAGAATAACAAGGTGGTGGTTTAGGCAAAGTCTTGCATTTGAACAGAGGCTTTAGGAAGTGAGGAAGAGTCTATGTGGGGATCAGAAGAAAGCACACTAGGCAGAAGGAGCAAAAGTTTGACATTGTTTTAAGGCAGGAGTGTGCTTGGTATTTTCTAAAAATGGCTAATGAACCAAGGGAGCCAGGCCTACACAATGAGAGGGCAAGTCATAGAGCACAATGTTAGAGAAATACTAGGGACCAGATCACTTCGGGCTTTGGAGGGCTCTCAGTACTGCCAGGCAAGCAACAGTCTATTTATCCTCCCAGTGACTCCCAGCCCTTCCTCTAACAGTCATACCATATGATCTTGCTTCCTACTTGCTTCCTACTTCAGTAGAAAATTGAAATCAATCAGCAGCTTCCTTCACATACTCTTTCTTCCCACTTGCTGCTATAGCAGATGAAATTTCCTTGCTCTTACATAAAGTACATCATTCCACTAAAGTACTAATGTATTACTTCTTACTTGTTCAGGGCATTCCCTGGCAACTCTTCTCTTTCTGTCATACATCAAAAATTTTGCTGTCTATTGAATTATTCCAATAAACATCCAAATAAGCTGTTATTTCTTCAATTTTAAAAATGAATAGAATACCAAGTATAATAATAACACTTCTGCTGCTTCTATTTCTTCTTTTAGCTACTGCCCCAGTCCTTGCTTTCTTTGTAGTAAAACTCTTTGGAATATCTGTGTATTAGCACATTTTCACACTACTATAAAGAAATACCTGAGGCCCAGTGAGGTGGCTCATGTCTGTAATTCCAGCACTTTGGGAGGCAAAGGTGGGTGGATCACTTGAGGTCAGGAGTTTGAGGCCAGCCTGGCCAAAATGGTGAAATCTTGTCTCTACAAAAATACAAAAATTAGCCAGGCCAGGTGGTGGATGCCTGTAATCCCAGCTACTTGGGAGACTGAGGCAAGAGAATCACTTGATTTTGGGAGACAGGGAGACAGACTGCACTCCAGCCTGGATGACAAAGAGATACTGCCTTAGAAAAAAAAAAAAAAAAGAAAGAAAAAAGAAAAGAAAAGAACTTGCCAAGACTGGGTAATTTATGAAGGAAAGAGGTTTAATTGACTTATAGTTCTGCATGGCTGGGAGACCTCAGGAAACTTACAATCATGGTGGAAAGGGAAGCAGGCACCTTCTTCATAAGGCAGCAGGAGAGAGAGAGTGTGAAAAAGGAACTGTCAAACACTTACAAAACCATTATATCTCAGGAGAACTCACTCACCATTACAAGAACAGCATAGGGGAAACCGCCCCCATGATGCAATCACCTCCTTCCCTTGACATGTGGAGATTACAAATCCCTCCCTTGACACATGGGAATTACAGTTCAAGGTGAGATTAAAGCATATCAATCTATTTTTGCATTGGGCTTCCAATTCTTCTGTTCATAACCTGTCTTTGAACCACTCCATTTAGTAGATATGTTACCTGATATGTTAAGATTAAGTAACACATTTCATTGCTGTCTTCTCTTTGTTACTTATTTTTTCCCCACTAGGCTTGTAGAGTAACACATGTCTTGATTTTCTCCGAAGATCACTGGTCACTTCTTAACCTTCACTGTTGATTTCTCTGTCACTTCCCCAATTCCTGCCCATCTATTTTTGCCAATTTTTTCTCAGTACTCTTCAATTGTTTGGTCCACTTTCTCTTTCCTTTTGAATTAATGCTTATTAGTTAATTCAAAATGTGGCCTGGCAGCTTCTAACAACCTATGCTCAGATGTAGGAGCAACAGAATGACTTAAAGTTAGAACCTACATTCAAAAGGGAAGCAGACAACAAAAGTTTTCAAAATTTGCAGCCTGGTCACGTGGCAGAGGAAGAAAAAACCTTTTTGGGTAGAGAAATTCAGGCAGGCTGTGAAGAAACAACTTGCTAGAGAAATATGCATAACTAAAAGGGAGCCAAGTGCTGATAGCCAAGACAATGGGGAGGATGCTTGGAAAGCATTTCAGAGAACTTCGTGGCAGCCCCTTCCATGACGAGTCCTGAGGCCTAGTAGGAAACAATGGTTTCCATGGCCAGACCCAGGGCTTTGCTGCCCTGTGTAGTCTTGAGACACTGTTCTCCACGTCTAGGCCACTCCGGCTCCAGCCCTGGCTCAAAACCTCCCAGATACTCTTCATATTGCTGCTCTGGAAAGTACAAACTGCCATAAGCCTTGGTGGCTTCTACGTGCTGTTAAGCCTGCACAGTGTAAGAATGAATAAGTCTTGGTATCTTCTGCATAGATTTCAAAAGATTTATGAAAAGCCTGGGTTTCCAGGCAGAAGCCTGCTTCAGGAACAGGACCCCCACAGATAACTTATACTAGGGTAGTGCCAAGGGAAAATGAGGGGTTCAAATACCCACACAGAGCCTTCACTGGAACACTGCCTAGTGGAGCTGTGAGAAGTGCGCCATCACCCTGTAGACCCAATAATAGTATATTCACTGGCAGCTTATGCCCTGCACCTAGAAAAGTCATGGGCATTCACCAGCCTATTAAAGCAGGTGTATCAGTCAGGGTTCTCTAGAGAGACAGAACTAATAAGATATATACACATACATACATATGGGAGTTTATTAAGTAGTATTAACACACACAATCACAAGGTCCCACAATAGGCTATCTGTAAACTGAGGAGCAAGGAAGCCAGTCTGAGTCCCAAAGCTGAAAAACATGGAGTCTGACGTTTGAGGTCAAGAAGCGTCCAGCATGGGAGAAAGATGTAGGCTGGGAGGCTAAGCCAGTCTAGCCTTTTCACATTTTTCTGCCTGCTTTATATTCTGGTCATGCTGACAGCTGATTAGATCATGCCCACCCAGATTAAGGGTGGGTCTGCCTTTCCCAGCCCACTGATTCAAATGTTAATTTTCTTTGACAAAACCCTCACAAACATACCCAGGATCAATATTTGTATTATTAAATCGAATCAAGTTGACACTCAGTATTAAACATTACAAGTCCACCCATTGTCAACTTGAACCCATAGACATCTCCTCAGATTATACATAATCTCCAAAGAAACACAATAGTAAGGTCATAATTAAACTTAACATAATAGAAATATCTTTTGTACAACCGGAGATGCATCAATCCCCAACCCAAATGCTATTACGTAAAGTTAAGAATATGTAAATGCTGATATGAAGTTAATAAATATTATGTCACATAATAAAAAATGAACAAAATAAAGATATTTTCTTAGTACAAGTGTACACATGCACAAACATGTTTTTAACAAAAAAAGGAGGAAATACCCATGACAATTACAGTCTTTGTTCTTGCAGCTGGTCACATGGTCATGGCTCGTATTTATGACTACTTTCTTCTACTACTCATTCTGTATTTCCATTGCCTTCAGCAAGCACCTTGGCAGGTCATCGGATTTTCCTGGTAGAGTGACCCAGACCTTCATTTCTGAAGGGTCTGGGCCATTTGTAGTCCTTCCTGGATTGAGCTGTTGTAGTTTCCCATTGACCTTAATCACAGGGCGTGGTAATAATACTAAGCGATACCCTAATGGATCTCCTGTATTCCGTGCATACTCTTCCTTACCTCCATTGTGGAGTAGTAGATTGATTTTATCTTGATAGTCCAGGTCAGTCACCCCAGCCAACACTGTTACTCCCTTCCTAGCCTGTTGACTTAAAAGTAAAAGGAACCCAAAGTGTCCAGGTGGCAATCTTAACTTCCAGTTTAATGCAATTGCTGTTGTGTCTCCTAGTGGCAGCATTCCTCCCTCTGGAACTAAGACCTCTGGACCAGCAGAATGTAATGTCACAGGAGCAGAAAGCAAAAATTTTGCTAGTGGGTCGCTAGGGGTAATTATAATCCCCAATGTTGGAAGTGGGGCCTGGTGGGAGGTGTTTGGATTATGGGGTCAGATTTCTCATGAATGGTTTAGCATTATCACCTTGGTGCTGTTTTTGTGATAGTGAATGAGTTCTCATGAAATGTGGTGGTTTAAAAGGGTGTAGCACCTACACTCCCACTCTCTTGTTCCTGCTTTCTCCATGTGACGTACCTACTCTTTCTTTGTCTTCTGCCATGATTGTAAGTTTCCTGAAGTCTTCCTAGAAGCTGAGCAGATGGAAGCACCATGCTCTCTGTTGAACTTGCAGAACCATAAGCCAATTAAACCTCTCTTCTTTACAAATTACCCAGTCTCAGGTAATTCTTTATAGCAATGCAAGAACAGCCTAATACACAGGTAGATTCAGTAAATAATGGAGTCCTCTTTTACCTTGGACATTCTCCTCTAGCAATTTCCTCCTCATTTACTCTATTCCAGTTGGACTAGTTTCCACCTGGAAGACTCTTCTTTCTCTTGCAAATGCCTATCTTTACCACTTTTTACTGCCACTTTACTCAAATAGACCTACTTGAATGTCTATGATTATATGAAAATTAACAAGTCTAAAATAAAATTACCCTTCCCCCCAGTAGCTCTTCCCATTTATCTCAATTTCAGTATGTGAAGTTCATTTACTCCAAGTGTTAAGGGGATCTTTTTATGTTCAAGTAGGCAGTTGGCTTTTTTACGTTCAATATTCAGAAAAGGGAAGTTACAAGAGATTGTGTGTGTGTGTGTGTGTGTGTGTGTGTGTACTGTTAGATTTCACCACCTAACAAGTGAAATAAAGAGAGGAAGGGCTCAGAGCTAATCTCTGAGCCATTCTCTGAGCCATTCTAAAAATTGAGTTACGATAGATGATAATAATCCAGCAAAAGAGTGAACAGAATGCCATTGTATTAGCAGAAAATCTGAGTAACTAATATTGGAAAGATCAAGGCAAGAAGGGAGAGATGAACTATGTCATAAGCTACTTATAGATCAGTGAAGATACAAAGAATGAACCTGGCAATGTGAAAGACATTTGAAGCATTGATAAGACCATTTCTCACGAGTGGTGGAGACAAAGGTTTTACTCTAGTGTGTTAACAGTGAGAGGACAGAATGAGAGGCGTGGAGACCATTGATTTTTATGAAGTTTTCAGTGAAAAGAAGAAATAAGACAGTAACTGGAGAAGAATGTAGTTTGAGGAAAATTTCTTTTATTTTTATTGTTTTAAGATGAAGGGTATTGCCACATATCTCTATATTTGGGGAGTGTGAGTGGGGACACTTGTATGTAGGAGAGAAAAGGTTGTATGGAAAGATAAGGCAATTTCCAGGTCAAAGTAAGGTGGGTATAGGCAAGAGAGAATAACAAGAGTAGAAGAACCGTTAGTCATGTCATAGATATCTGTTTTTTCTCAGAAAAAAGAAGGCAACAGTGGGGCAGGGACTCTCTTAAATGTAGTGATATCACAGTCACAACTTTTATTTAATTAAAAACCTGCATTTATATTTGTAGCATGAGGTTAAGTTGGAAATACTTATTAAGAAACCAGCATAATATTAACATGAAATGTTATAGTGAACTGACAAAAAATAATCAAAATTATAAAAGTTGGTGTGTCCGAAGTTGCTAGAATGATCTAAAACCCACAAGTAGATTGCACAGAAATCAAGAGAATCAAGGTGGGGGAAGAATTTTGGAATTATATTAATAATAATTATTATTTTTTTAGCATGACCTGAACAATTCTGGGCTTATTTAACTTTTCACTTTGAAGTCAGGGGAAGAACTTTTCCCAAAGAACAATTTTATAGAAATTATTATAGATAAACTAAACAGATGGATGAAGTGGTTATACATCATGAGATTTGCTTATCTGACACAAGGTATCATTTTCATAAGTATGAAACTTTGGTCATTGTCTTGGCCAGGTCATTTTATTATTTCTTCATACAACTTTTATTCCTACCATTGATAACAGTCCCATGTTTTTCATCTGTTTGATTGTCTTTATCTTTGTAAATAAATATTTTACCATGCATCCTCAAGCATCTCAATACAATTTTTCAGAAATCAATTCTTTCATATGTACTGCCTTTTAAAAAAATTTCAATAGCTTTTGGGGTACAAGTGGTTTTTGGTTATACAGATGAATTACATAGTGTTGAATTCTGAGGTTTTAGTGCACCCATCACCCAAGTAGTGTACCTTGCACATACTGTGTGGTTTTTTATTCCTAGCACCTCTCCCACCCTCCCCATTCTGAGACTCTAAAGTCCATTATATCACTCTGTATGCCTTTCTGTACTCATAGCTTAGCCCCCATGTATAAGTGAGAACATAAAATTGACATTGGTATAGCTATCTTCAAATTTTATTAAAAATAGCTATTTTTCTCAAATATTTGCTTTTGATTTCTTTCTTGGAGCATGCATTGAGCTGAAACTATATCAAATCAAACATGGGACCAGGAAAGTAGTCTCTAAAAAGATCTTTCTCAGGTCAAAGAGAAGTTCTAGCGATCCAGAAACAGTATGACCATCACCATGCCAAGTTCAGCATTTCCCTAGAATCAAATTTTTTTTCCTACAGTGTGACTGTTCTCCTCCCTATCTTCTCGTTCTTTTCCCAAATCAATGTCCTCAGTTCCCCACATAAATGTCCTCAGTTCCCCACAGTAGTTTTGATGATTCGGTTAGGAATAATGCTCAAAATCTTAAGGAAATTCAACACTTGAACAAAGGATTCTTAGCAAAGCAATTTTATTTCTGTGCAGAGGGGTGCCTCCATGGCCAGTCGCCATGAGAGCACACCTGAACAAAGGGGCACGAAAGCCTTTATTCTTGATGCAAATCCTGCCCCGTACCCATTCCCCATTGGCTGATCATACAATCTAAACTAATTCTGATTGGCTAAACATTTGATTTTTTTTTTTAAATAAGGTGGGTACGTAAAAAAAAAAGTGGAGAGGAAAGGGGAAGGGGTGTCTGGGATGAGCTACAAAGTTAGTCTTCTTTCTAAATAACGAAAGGAATGTAAGCTGGTACTGATAATGCCTGGTACTGTGGCGTGCCTGGGCATCTAACAAAGGCAAAAAGGATAAAAAGAAGAAAAAGGGAAAAAGGGCACTATGAATTAAAGAATAAAAGATTGATTGGATTATTTGAAGAGAAATCTCATCATATCCTACAGTTCTATTAATGTGCATCATTCAAATGAGGACATACCTTGAAAATCTAAGGGTCCACATATTTGACTGTAGAATGTAAACTAAAAATAAAATTCCAAGCCTCCCAAATAACTGAACAGATTATCTCTTTGCAAAGAGGAACCCAGAGTAATCCTGAAAACTGAATTCTTGGCTACAATAGGATGGGCATCAGTCATACTTCATTAAACCCCTTCCCTTGCTAACCATGATTAGGTTTTTCTCCCTATGTGCTTGACAAAAACCAGACATTTCAAAAGACTCCACCACTAAAGTCAACCAACCACCTGACATTCCTCTATGTTTTGTCTAATAAGAGACTACCAACCACAGAGTGGTTCTGGCCAGTCTACAGAGAATGCACAGTAAGGGATTTTGTGTCCTCTGCTTCATCTTTTGATATCAAAAGAGCCAACACCTCTACCCACAGATCATGCTAATGCCACCATTTTTTGTACGTGGGAACCATGAAGGAGCATGAAGCTCAACTGTACATGCGCACAGGTCTCTTTTCATAGATAGTCACAACCCCTCCTGTAGCTTATTGAATAGGTATATTTGGCAACCCTGCTCAGTATAAATTATTATTCCCTTTGTCCCGCCCTCAAAGTGTCTGTTTCTGGCTTCCAGCCAAGGCTGTGCTTTCCAGCCTCTCTGAATGGCCACCCTGCAGGCTGCAGCCATTTATGAGAAATAAAACTCTCCTTTTAAAATTTATGAACCTTGATATTCTTCAGTTTACAAAAATGTTTTATTTTTATATAATACATATGTATGTTTGTTCACTCTTTCATGAGTTTCATTATAATGTTTCTAATATTGTTGCTCCTTGACCTTTTAATAATCTTTTTTCATTATTCTCTAAGCCCCTTTCCAAATACTAAATGCATTTATCCTCTTTCAAAATACTAAGCCCTGAAGGAAGTAAATTGCTATGATGATAATTTTTCTGTTTGTCCCATTAAATAACATATAAGAGTCTCTGGCTTTAAGCACACTTTTTCCACTTAATGCACTAGGTTGCTCAAACAAATACCAATTTCTCATGTAGAAGCTGGCTTTGTAAATAAATGTATCTTACTCTGTGGGCAATTTTGGACATCTGTAAAACAATAATTATAATCTGAAAAAACAACCTTTTGACACAAAAATATATTGTAGAAACAGAGACAAATTACATATTAATATATTTTATTTTTCCCACTAGCTAAGAATACATGTTATAAACTTAAACAATTTATTTTCTTCCCCAGATACCACATAATATCGTATAGTGAAAAATACTCAACTATCATTACTATCATTATTAAAGCTTTTTTTTTTTTTTTTTTTCTATTCTTTCTTGGCTCACTTGTTTGAATATTTACTTTTAGGCATATTATTGAAATAGAAGAAAATAAATTTACCTGTGTATATAGGAATATTTGGATGAGTTAGGGTTAGTAATTCAAAGTTAAAGTCCTTAGTATAATGACAAGTAAAAGAGAATGATGAAGATTTTGCAATTTAAAGAAACATTTGATTTGTGACTACATATTTAACTGATATTAAAATGTTTTTCCTTATATTATGTCCTTTATGAAAGATCTGCCTTTTGGGACTCTGTCTATCCATTTCTCAAATATTTCAATGACACAATAAAGTTATATGCTGTCAGAAGTTGTTCCTCACCTTCTTATTCTAGGAGACTGCCTCCTCCCTATAAAAGTCTTGGCTTTATAATATTGTATCCGCTATTTATTTATCCTGCTCATATCACCAACTATATCAATGAAAATCATGCTTAATCGTCTAACACGTATTCAAATTATGTCTTTGCCTTTTGAAATTCCCTTCATGCCTAAAAAGCATTTACTTCAATTGTAGCTACCTGTCAAAGAGTGTTCAACAAAATCATTGCTCCCTGGAAACAGTCAGACCATCAAACCAATCATAGAATGAAACCAACATTTTAGTAACCTGTTATCAGTGAAAAAACAACCAGGAATTTTAAGGTCTAATCACAGAACACAGTTAGACAATAAAAATTTTTAAGTAGCACGAAAAATATATAATGGTTTACTTTTAATATTTTTTCCTTTATTTGAAAGTATGCTAGGCCAGGCATGGTGGCTAGCGCCTGTAATCTCAGCACTTTGGGAGGCTGAGGCAGGCAGAGTACTTAAGTTCAGGAGTTCGAGATCAACCTGGCCAACATGGTAAAACCCTGTCTCTACTAAAAAAAATACAAAAAATTAGCCGAGCATGGTGACAAGTGCCTGTTACCCCAGCTACTTGGGAGGCTGAGACAAGAGAATTGCTTGAACCCGGGAGGCAGAGGTTGCAGTGAGCTGAGATTGTGCCACTGCACTCCAGCCTGGGTGACAACGCAAGACTCTATCTGGAAAAAAAAAAAAAAAGTATGCTAAACATGGAATTAATTATGAGAGGTGACAATGTGCTAGCAGCCCTCACTCTGGGCGTCTCCTCTGCCTCGGCATCCACTCTGGCGGCCTTTGAGGAGCCCTTCAGCCCGCCACTGCAATGTGGGAGCCCCTCTATGGGCTGGCCGAGGCAGGAGCCGGCTCCCTCTGCTTGCTGGGGAGGTGTGGAGGAAGAGGCGAAGGTGGGAACCGGGACCGCGCGGCACTAACAGGCCAGCGCGAGTTCCGGCGGGCACCGGGGTGCGGGCTCTGCAGGCCCGCACTGGGAGCAGCCGGCCAGCGCTGCCGGCTCAGGGCAGTGAGGAGCTTAGCACCCGGGCCAGCAGCTGCGGAGGTTGCGCCGGGTCCCCCAGCACTGCTGGCCCGCATGCACTGCTCTCGAATTCTCCCGGCGCCTCAGCAGCCTCCCTGCCGGACAGGGCTCTGGACTTGCAGCCTGCCATGTCGGAGACCGCCCCACCCCCATCCCCGCCTCGGTGGGCTCCTGCACGCGGGAGCCTCCCCTACCAGCGTCGTCCCCTGCTCTGCGGCACTGGATCCCATCAATCGCCCAAGGGCTGAGGAGTGCTGGGCACGGTGTGGGACTGGTGGGCAGCTTGGCCTGCAGCCCCTGTGCGGGATACACCGGGTGAAGCCAGCTGAGCTCCTGAGTCTAGTGGAGACTTGGAGAACCTTTATGTCTAGCTAAGGGATTGTAAAGGCACCAGTCAGCACTCTGTGTCTAGCTCAAGGTTTGTAAATAGACCAATGGATACTCTGTATCTAGTTAACCTAGTGGGGATACTGGAGAACTTTTCTGTCTAGCCCTCTGTGTCTAGCTAAAGTGGGGACTTGGAGAACTTTGTCTAGCACTCTGCCTCTAGCTAAAGGATTCTAAACGGACCAATCAGCACTCTGTCAAAATGGACCAATCAGCTCTCTGTCAAAATGGACCAATCAGCTCTCTGTAAAATGGACCAATCAGCAGGATGTGGTGGGGCGGGGTGGGGGGGGGGGGGGGGTCAGATAAGGGAATAAAAGCAGGCTGCCGGAGCCAGCAGTGGCGAGTTGCTGTGGTACTCTTCCGCACTGTGGAATCTTTATTCTTTTACTCTTTAGAGTAAATCTTGCTGCTGCTCCCTGGGTTCACGCTGCCTTTGAGAGCTGTAACACTCACTGCAAAGGTCTGCAGCTTCGCTCCTGACAGCAAGACCCCGAACCCACCAGAAGGAAGAAGTTCCAGACACATCTGAACGTCTGAAGGTAAAAGCTCCGGACACACCATCTTTAAGAACGGTAACACCTCAAGGGTCCATGGCTTCATTCTTGAAGTCAGTGAGACCAAGAGCCCATCAATTCCAGACACAATTACTAAGCCACCATATAACCAAACTTTAACTACAACAACCCTTTCTATTCCAAGGTACTCCTGTGCCACCTAGGGGCTGGCACTAACAGTCCTATTAAGCTACTTACCTTAACTATTTAACAGCGGGGAAGTAGTAGTACCAAGTATGCTTATCTGAATAACCTCAGGATCTCCCATCTTCCTCTGCCTGGAACCTCTTGCTTTGGTCCTTAACATCTCAGTAACTCATACCTCATACATCTCTCATACTCACATCTCTACTTTGCTCTGTGTTGATCTATCCTGAACACGTTTACTCTTCCTGTCATTACTAAATCTCTTTGTTTCCTGTGGAATTCTTACATCATAACTAATACATTCCCTAATATCAGTAAAATATTTATCTCTTATAACTATGAACTTCTTTAAAATGTGTTTTCTTTTTCTTCAGTTCTTTCTAATCCTACCACAGTGTCACAATGAAGGTTGTTCATTTTTCTGTATCTCATCAACCTCATAGTCATCTGCCTCATTCTGAACAGTTGCTTCCAAATCTCACCATTTTGTGTCACACTCCATTTTTTAAAAGTAAACTCTATTTGGTGTACCAGTACTGACAACTTCTCTGTTTCTGGCTACTCATCTTTTTGGCATCCCCGCATATGTATTGAAGACTATGGTACTTGCCTAACCAGATTACTCAATATTCAAAGCTGGTCTAAAACCTTCGTTGAATTTAATGTTAATGTACTTAGAAATGGTTCTGATTTACTAAATTTCAATGCTTTAATATTAGTGTTTGCAATGGCAATATTTTCTATTTTTTTTTTTTTTTTTTTTTTTTTTTTTGTATTTCTACACGTTTAGCTCAACATGGAGCTTCCTGTCCTTAGCAGGTCCACTTTTTAAATGACAAATTATAATAACCAACTGACTGACCTTAACATCATTTCTTATAGTTTATGTGGTTAATTGTACTCAAAGTCCAGGTTTTCCACCCCAAATACATACATTCTTCCCATGTATCCCTATCATTGACAATTCCCATATTTATTTATCTAAATATAGGTAGTATGTCCTTCCAAATAGAATAATTTTTCTCGTACTGGAGTAATCCAATTATTTTCTATTTTGTGGACACACTTAAGATGTTGAGTGGTGCTAGAGACTAACACTAAGTCATTTAGATTAAATTCATTGTCACCAACTTCAAGCAGACCCTTAGTATTTCTCATCAATCTTACCATATTTTTTCCAATCAGTACTCTCTAGTTCTCAATAACTCTTTATTCTACACTCACCTTATAATTCAAAATTCTCAAACTTCTTCAGTACTATTGGGAGATGACTTTCCCTTCACCGAAAAGGGCTTAAATCATTGGGAAGAAATGCTCTTCTCTTCGCATAAACAAAACCAAAAACCTACCTGATGAATGAACTTACATCATGTACAAGGCTTTTTCCTCCACTCAGTTTCTGTATCTGATGTACTGCCATCTGAAAAGTGACTCAATTCATTATTTTTTCTCCCTTCCAGTGTCTTCAGTATTTCCCATTCCTCAAACTTATTTCCTTGAGAATTCAAAAATACTCAAATCTCTCTGAAACTGCACTCTCTTACCACCATACTCTCTTCCATCCATTGCCATGGGTCTCTCATTTTCCTCAAAGCCTAGGTTTTTGAAAATGTGCATAGTAGTTATTTCCATTTTCTTAGCTCTATTCACTTCTTATCCAATTCCCGTGATTTACTTATTCCACTGAAATTATTTTCAAAATATTCAAATAGAATGTTAATGTCACTGTGTTTTATAAACATTTTATCCTTCATATTCAAATTATTGCAGTAGATAATACTATTTGCCACTTTAATCTTTCTGAAAACACAGATGCCTGTATTAGTCTGTTTTCACACTGCTGATAAAGATATACCTGAGACTAAGCAATTTAAAAAGAAAACAGGTTTAATGGAGAACTCGTGGTCACACATGATTGGGGAAGCCTCATAATCATGGCAGAAAGGAAGGAGGAGCAAGTTGCATCTGACTTGGATAGCGGCAGGCAAAAAGAGAAAGCCTGTGCAGAGAAAACCCCTTTGTTAAAACCATCAGATCCGTGAGACTCATTTACTATGATGAGAACAGCACAGGAAAGGTCCGCCCCATGATTCAATCATCTCCCTCTGGGTCCCTCTCACAGCACGTGGGTGGGAATTATGGTAGCTACAAGATGAGATTTGGTTGGGGACACAGAGCCAAACCATATCGTTCCAGTCCTAACCCTTTCCAAATCTCGTATCTTCACATTTCAAAACCAACTGTGCCTTCCCAACAATCCCCAAAAGTCTCAACTCATTTCAGCATTAACTCAAAAGTGCAAAGTCTCATCTGAGACAAGTCCCTTCCACCTATCAGCCTATAAAATCAAAAGCAAGTTAGTTACTTGGTACATACAACGGGGGTACAGGCATTGGATAAATACAGCCATTCCAAATGGGAGAAATTGTCTAAAACAAAGGGGCTACAGTCCCCATGCAAGTCTGAAATCCAGTGATGCAGTCAAATCTTAAAACTCCAAAATGATGTTCTTTGACTCCATGTCTCACATTCAGGTCATGCTGATGCAAGAGGTGGGTTTCCATAGTCTTGGGCAGCTCTACCCCTGTAGCTTTGCAGTGTACAGCCTCCCTTCAAGCTGCTTTCATGGGCTGGCATTGAATGTCTGCAGCTTTTTCAGGTGCACACAGTGCAAGCTGCAGGTGAATCTATCATCTTGTGGTCTGGAGGAGGGTGGCCCTCCTGTAACTCAACTGAATGTATAAAAAGACTGTAACCTACTGTTGTGCCAATCACTGGGTTTCAGGCAATCAGAGGTGGCCAACTGTTCTAACTGCCAAGCTGTAACCAATCCGGCTGTTTCTGTACCTCATTTCCATTTTCTCTATGTCACTTTCCTTTTCTGTACCTATTCCTTTTTCTGTACCTCTCTGAACCTATTCTGGTTCAGGGGTTGCCCAATTTGTAAATCGTACTTTTTTCAATTAAACTCTGCTAAATTAGTTTGTCTACGGTTTTTCTTTTAACGAGTTGTAGGAACAAGGTAGCAGAGACCAGATAATAAAGGGCTTTGTTGTCATTAAAATTTCATAATTTACCCAAGACGGTGAAAAGTCAGGAAAGGGTTCATCAGAGAAATTACATGAGCAGATGTGTGTTTTTGAAAGATCATTGTGGTTTAATATTGAGAGACAAATGAAGGATCTAAACTGTATTTCACTGCACTCTGCAAACTCTTCTTCAGCCCTTACCTTCATTGATGTCTCTCAGAGCTTAATGCTAATCTCTTCTTATTCTGAAGATTTCCATTTTCATGACTTTAGAATCTAAATGTATAGCCAGTGGTTACTTTCCTACCTCTCTGCCAACATTGCCAAATGCTTATTGCATTTCTGTAATTTACGGTAACCTAAAACTCAAACATTTTCCTACATAGGATGCACCATCTTTTCACCACAACGTTTTTCACATTTTTCCTGTGTTTCTATGCCTTCAGTGCATGGCCTCACAATACAAATAATTGTCCAGTCAGAATTATGGGAGTTAGAAATTTTCTTTTCTCACTCTCAGATTAACTTCCAGCCAATCACTAAATTATAATCCATTTTTTTAGTTTGGTGAGACTGTGTGTGTGTGTGTGTGTATGTGTGTGTGCACTCTGTCACCCAGGCTATAGTGCAGTGGTGTAATCTCAGCTCACTGCAACCTCCACCTCCTGGGTTCAAGCAATTCTCCTGTCTCAGCCTCCCGAGTAGCTGGGACTACAGGTGCCTACCACCATGCCCAGCTACGTTTTGTATTTTTAGTAGAGATAGAGTTTCACTATATTGGACAGGCTGGTCTCGAACTCCTGACCTTAGATGATCCACCTGCCTTAGCATCTCAAAGTGCTGGGATTACAGGCATGAGCCACTGCTCCTGGCCATTTTTTTTTTTTTCTTAAATCTCAAACATGTAGTTTTTTCCACATTCCAGACACTGCTCAATATTCTCGGTTACTATCTTCTGAAATATTGAATGTTTTACCTCCAGTTTAGATCCTTCATTTGTCTCTCAATATTAAACCACAATGATCTTTCAAAAACACACATCTGCTCATGTAATTTCTCTGATGAACCCTTTCCTGACTTTTCACCGTCTTGGGTAAATTATGAAATTTTAATGACAACAAAGCCCTTTATTATCTGGTCTCTGCTACCTTGTTCCTACAACTCGTTAAAAGAAAAACCGTAGACAAACTAATTTAGCAGAGTTTAATTGAAAAAAGTACGATTTACAAATTGGGCAACCCCTGAACCAGAATAGGTTCAGAGAGGTACAGAAAAAGGAATAGGTACAGAAAAGGAAAGTGACATAGAGAAAATGGAAATGAGGTACAGAAACAGCCGGATTGGTTACAGCTTGGCAGTTAGAACAGTTGGCCACCTCTGATTGCCTGAAACCCAGTGATTGGCACAACAGTAGGTTACAGTCTTTTTATACATTCAGTTGAGTTACAGTTCATTATGTATGGAGAAAGCTTTAGGCCAAACTTATGTATAAGGAAGCAGCTTTTGGCTAAATTTAAAAAACCCAGTTGAACTTGCTTCAAGATTTCTCTGCCTATAACTTGTTCTATACCTTGTCCACACACACATCTTTTAGGTTTCTGTTTAAATTCTGAATTCTGAGTGAGAACTTTGTTGATATCCAGTCACTTATTGGCTTTTCTGTTTTGTTTTTCCACTGATCCTTCTAATTTAATTTTTAAAAGTATCACATATAATTGCTTATGTCATTATACATGTAATACTATACCATATACTAGAAAATCTGGATATTAGAAAGCCAAAACTCTAATTGCTCAAGGTCTGCAACATTACATGTTGTGGAGCCAGATAATTGAGATCAATGGGAGAATAACTACTACAGGATTAAAAAAATTTAACTTCATCTTTGAGATTTATTTTTTAAAATCATATGTACATAGATACACACTGATGGATTTTTATTATGTAAATAGTTTCCAAGAAAGTCATAAATATGGAAATTTTTGCAAATAAATTTTCATAATTTATAAATTTAGTGATTAATAAAGATTGCCTGAAATTTTATCTAGTAAATGCTTATTAGTATATGAAGAAATCCAAAGGAATAAAAAAATTAAATTATAATGAATTCCACTTTTATCCTTTTAAAATCAATAGCTTAAAATTATTTCTGTCACTAGTATTGTCATTAAATACTATATAATATGAGGAAAGAAGCATCCTTTTCCTGAGTCAACCTATGTATCTGTTAATTTGGGAGACAGAATAAATTTTATTCTTTAATTTTCATGTCTGAAATTGTACAAAATAAAATTGTATTTTTTTTCCAAATTACTATGTGTTAGATATCTACTTAGTGCTAAGTGCTGTGTTAACTAGTTGTTTGGATGAAGGGGAGGAAGCTCTGCTTATTTGAAATTTACAATTGGTTAAAGAAACAGATGCAATAGCTGGTAAAAACGAAAAGCACGGTAACAAGTCAGAAACAAGGTCATTAGAGGCTGAATTTTTTCAGGAAATTCCATTCTATTTTTTAAATTTCTTCTTTTTTTAAAATTATACTTCAAGTTTGGGCATACATGTGCAGAATGTGCAGATTTGTTACATAGGTATACAGATGCCATGGTGTTTGCTGCACCCATCAGCCCATCATCTAGGTTTCAAGCCCCACATGCATTAGTTATTTGTCTTAATGCTCTTGCTCCCCTTGCCCCCGATCCCCAACAAGCCGTGGTGTGTGATGTTCTCCTCCCTGTGTCCATGTGTTCTCATTGTTCAACTCCCCGTTATGAGTGAGAAAATGCAGTGTGTGGTTTTCTGTTCCTGTGTTAGTTTGCTGAGAATGATGGTTTTCAGCTTCATCCATATCCCTGCAAAGGACATGTATTCATTCTTTTTTATGGCTGCATAGTGTTGCATGGTATATATGTGCCACATTTTCTTTATCCACTTTATCATTGATGGGCATTTGGGTTAGTTTCAAGTCTTTGCTATTGTGAATAGTGATGCAATAAACATATGTTGCATCTGTTTATAGTAGAATGATTTGTAATCCATTGGATGTATACTCAGTAATGGGATTGCTGGGTCAAATGGTATTTCTGGTTCTAGAAATACTTGCGGAATCTCCACACTGTCTCCCACAATGGTCGAACTAATTTGCATGCCCACCAACAGTGTGAAGCATTCCTATTTCTTCACATACTCTCCAGCATGTTGTTTCCTAACTTTTTAATGATCACCATTCTAACTGGGATGAGACAATATCTCATTGTGGTTTTGATTTGCATTTCTCTAACCACCAGTGATGATGAACTTTTTTTATATGTTTATTGGCCACATAAAGGTCTTCTTTTGAGAAGTGTCCGTTCACGTCCTTTGCCCATTTTTTGATGACGTTGTTCATTTTTTTCTTGTAAGTTTGTTTAAGTTCCTTGTAGATTCGGGATATTAAACATTTGTCAGATGCATAGATGGCAAAAATTTTCTCCATTCTGTAGGTTGCCTGTTCACTCTGATGATAGTTTCATTTGCTGTGCAGAAGTCCTTTAGTTTAATTCGATCCCATTTGTCAATTTTGACTTTTGTTGCAGTTGCTTTTGGTGTTTTAGTCATGAAGTCTGCCCTTGCCTATGTCCTGAATGGTATTGCCTAGGTTTTCTTCTAGGGTTTTTATGGTTTTAGGTTTTATGTTTAAGTCTTTAATCCATCCTGAGTTAATTTTTGTATAATGTGTAAGGAAGAGGTCCAGTTTCAGCTTTTTGCATATGGCTAGCCAGTTTTCCCAGCACTATTTGTTAAATAGGGAATCCTTTCTGCTTTGCTTATTTTTGTTATGCTTATTGAAGATCAGGTGGTTGAGGATGTGTGGTGTTATCTCTGAAGCCTCTGTTCTGTTCCATTGGTCTACATATTTGTTTTGGTACCAGTACCATGCTGAGACATTGTTAAAGTTGCTTATCAGCCTAAGGAGTTTTGGGGTTGAGACGATGGGGTTTTCTAAATAGATAATCATGTCATCTGCAACCAGAGACAATTTTACTTCCTCTTTTCCTGTTTGAATACCCTTTATTTCTTTCTCTTGCCTAATTGCCCTGGCCAGCACTTCCAACACTATGTTGAATAGGAGTGGTGAGAGACAGCATTCTTGTCGTGTGCCAGTTTTCAAAGGGAATGCTTTCAGCTTTTGCCCATTTAGTATGATATTGGCTGTGGGTTTGTCATAAATAGCTCTTATTATTTTGAGATATGATCCATCAATACCTAGTTTATTGAGTGTTTTTAGCATGAAGGGGTGTTGAATTTTTCAAAGGCCTTTTCTGCATCTATTGAGATAATCATGTGGATTTTGACACTTGTTCTGTTTATGCGATTGATTACGTTTATTGATTTGAGTATGTTGAACCAGCCTTACATCCCAGGGATAAAGCCAACTTGATCGTGGTGAATAAGTTTTTGATGTGCTGCTAGATTCAGTTTTAGTATTTCATTGAGGATTTTTTTTTTTTTTTTTGAATTTTCACACTGATGTTCATCAGGGATATTGGCCTGAAATTTTTGTTGTTGTGTCTCTGCCAGATTTTAGTATCAGAATGATGATGGCTTCATAAAATGAGTTAGGAAGCAGTCTCTCTTTTTCTATTGTTTGGAATAGTTTCAGAAGAAATGGTACCATCTTCTCTTTGTACCTCTGGTAGCATTCGGCTGTGAATCTTTCTGGTCCTGGGCATTTTTTGGTTGGTAGGCTGTTAATTATTGCCTCAATTTCAGAACTTGTTATTGGTCTATTCAGGAATTTGACTTCTTCCTGGTTTAGTCTTGGGAGGGTGTATGTGTCCAGCAATTTATGCATTTCTTCTAGATTTTCTAGTTTCTTTGCATAGCGGTGTTTGTAGTATTCTCTGATGGTAGTTTGTATTTCTGTGGGATCAGTGGTGATATCGTCTTTATCATTTTTTATTGTGTCTATTTAATTCTTCTCTCTTTTGTTCTTTATTATTCTGGCTAACAGTCTATCTATTTTGTTAATCTTTTCAAAAAACCAGCTCCTGGATTCATTGATTTTCTGAAGAGTTTTCTTGTCTCTATCTCATTTAGTTCTGCTCTGATCTTAGTTATTTTGTGTCTTCTGCTAGTTTTTGAATTTGCTCTTGTTTCTCTAGTTCTTTTAATTGTGACATTAGGGTGTTGATTTTAGATCTTTCCCACTTTCTCATGTGGGCATTTATTGCTATAAATTTCCCTCTTAACACCACTTTAGTGTGCTCCAGAGATTCTGGTACGTTGTGTCTTTGTTCTCATTGTTTCAAATAACTTTTTTATTTCTGCCTTAATTTCATTATTTACTCAGTAGTCATTCAGGATCAGGTTGTTCAGTTTTCATGTAGTTGTGTGATTTTAAATGAGTTTCTTAATCCTGAGTTCAAATTTGATTGTACTGTGATCTGAGAGACGGTTTGTTGTGATTTCCATTCTTTTGCATTTGCTGAGGAGTGTTTTACTTCCAATTTTGTGGTTGATTTTAGAATAAGTGCTATGTGGTGCTGAGAAGAATGTATATTCTGTTGATTTGGGTTGGAGAATTCTATAGATATCTATTAGGTCTGCTTGGTCCAGAGCTCCATTCAAGTCCTGATTTTCCTTGTTAATTTTCTGTCTTGTTGATCTGTCTGATGTCGACAGTGGGGTGTGAAAGTCTCCCACAATTACTATGTGGGAGTCTAAGTCTCTTTCTAGGTCTCTAAGAACTAGCTTTATGAATCTGTGCGCTTCTGTATTGGGTGCATATATATTTAGTATATTTAGCTCTTCTTGTTGCATTGATCCCTTTACCATTATGTGATGTCCTTCTCTGTCTTTTTTGATTTTGTTGGTTTGAAGTCTATTTTATCAGAGACTCGAATTGCAACCCCTGCTTTTTTTTTTTTTTTTTTTGCTTCCCATTTGCTTGATAAATATACCTCCATCCCTTTATTTTGAGCCTATGTGTGTCTTTTCACGTGAGTTGGGTCTCTTGAATACAGCACAAATTTATTCGATTTGTCAGTCTGTGTTATTTGTTTGTTTGTTTGTTTGTTTGTTTATTTATTTATTTATTTTGAGACAGAGTCTTGCTCTGTTGTCCAGGCTGGAGTGCAGTGGCCAGATCTCAGCTCACTGCAAGCTCCGCCTCCCGGGTTTACGCCATTCTCCTGCCTCCGCCTCCCGAGTAGCTGGGACCACAGGTGCCCGCCATCTCATCTGGCTAGTTTTTTTGTATCTTTTTTTTATAGTAGAGACGAGGTTTCACCATGTTAGCCAGGATGGTCTCGATCTCCTGACCTTGTGATCCACCTGTCTCAGCCTCCCAAAGTGCTCAGATTACAGGCTTGAGCCACCGCGCCTGGCCCAGTCTGTGTTTTTTAATTGGGGCATTTAGCCCATTTACGTTTAAGGTTAATATTATTATGTGTGTATTTGATCCTCTCATCATTATATTAGCTGATTATTTTGCACATTCATTGATGCAGTTTCTTCATAGTGTCATCGGTCTTTATATTTCAGTATGTTTTTGCTGTGGCTGGTGCCAGTTTTTCTTTTCCATATTTAATGCTTGCTTCAAGAGCTCTTATAAGGCAGACTTGGTGGTAACAAAATTCCTCAGCATTTACTTGTCTGTAAAGGATTATATTTCTCCTTTGCTTATCTTATGAAGCTTAGTTTGGCTGGATATGAAATTCCGGGTTGAAAATTTTTTCTTTAAGACTTTTGGATATTGGCCCCTACTCTCTTCTGACTTGTAGGGTTTATGCAGAAATATCCACTGTTAGTCTGATGAGCTTCCCTTTGTAGGTAACCTGACCTTTCTCTCTGGCTGCCCTTAACATTTTTTCCTTCGTTTCAAACTTGGAGAATCTGACGATGATGTGTCTTAGGGTTGCTCTTCTCTAGGAGTATCTTCGTGATGTTCTCTATGTTTCCTGAATTTGAATGCTGGCCTGTCTGGCTAGGTTGGGGAAGTTCTCCTGGATAATATTCTGAAGTGTGTTTTCCAACTTGATTCCATTCTCTCTGTTACTTTTGAGTACACCAATCAGTCATAGTTTTGGTCTTTTCACATAGTCCCATATTTCTTGAAGGCTTTGTTGATTCCTTTTTATTCTTTTTTCTCTAATCTTGTCTTCATGCTTCGTTTCATTAAGTTGATATTCAATCTCTGATACCCTTTCTTACACTTGATCGATTTGGCTATTGATACTTGTGTATGCTTCACGGAGTTCTTGTGCTGTGTTTTGCAGCTCCATCAGGTCATTTACATTCTTCTCTAAACTGGTTACTCTAGTTGGCAGTTACTGTAACCTTTTATCAAGGTTTTTAGCCCTCTTGCATTGGGCTAGAACACACTCCTTTAGCTGAGAGGTGTTTGCTATTACCCACCTTCTGAAGCCTACTTCTGTCAATTTTTCAAACTCCATCCAGTTTTGTGCCCTTGCTAGAGAGAAGTTGCGATCATTTGGAGGAGAAGAGGCATTCTTGTTTTTGGAATTTTTAGCAATTTTGTGCTGGCTTTTCCTCATCTTCATGCATTTATCTACCTTTGATTTTTGGTGCTGATGGCCTTTGGATGGAGTTTTTGTATGGATGTCCTTTTTGTTAATGTTGTTGCTATTGCTTTCTGCTTGTTAGTTTTCCTTCTTGCAGTCAAACCGCTCTTCTGCAGTTCTGCTGGAGTTTGCTGGAAGTCCACTCCAGAACCTGTTTGCCTGAGTATCACCAGCAGAGGTTGCAGAACAGCAAAGATTGCCGCCTGCTCCTTCCTCTGGAAGCTTCGTCTCAGAGGGTCACCCACCTGATGACAGCCAGAGCTCTCCTGTATGAGGTGTCTGTCGACCCCTGCTGGGAAGCTTCTCCCAATCAGGAGGCACGAGGGTCAGGGACCCACTTGAGGAGGCAGTCTGTCCCTTAGCAGAGGTTGAGCACTGTGCTGGGAGATCTGCTGCTCTGTTCTGAGCCAGCAGGCAGGAAAGTTTAAGTCTGCTGAAGTTTCACCCACAGCTGCTCCTTCCCCCAGGTGTTCTGTCCCAGGGAGATGGGAGTTTTATCTATAAGGCGCTGACTAGAGCTGCTGCCTTTCTTCCAGAGATGCCCTGCCCAGAGAGGAGGAAGCTAGAGAGGCAGTCTGGCCCCAGGCACTTTGCACACTGCTGTGAGTTCTGCACAGTCTGAACTTCCCAGTGGCTTTCTTAACACTGTGAGGGGAAAACCGCCTATTCAAGTCTCAGTAATGGCAGACACGCCTCACCTCACCAAGCTGGATCATCCCATGCTGACTTCAGACTGCTGTGCTGGCAGCAAGAATTTCCAGCCAGTGGTTCTTAGCTTGCTGGGCTCTGTGGGAGTGGGACCCACTGAACGAAACCACTTGGCTCCCTGGCTTCAGTCCACTTTCAAGGCAAGTGACTGGTTCTGTCTCACTGGGTTCTAGGTGCCACTGGGGTACAAAAATAACTCTTAAAGTTAGCTCAGTGTCTACCCAAACAGCTGTCCAATTTTGTGCTTGAAACCCATGGCCCTGGTGATGTAGGCTTCTAAGGGAATCTCCTGGTCTGTGGGTTGCAAAAACCATGGGAAAAACATAGTTTCTGGGCCAGATAATACAGTCCCTCATCACTTCCCTTGGCTAGAGGAGGGAGTTCCCCGGACCCTTGCACTTCCCGGGTGACACAATGCCCTGCCCTGATTCTGCACTCCTTCCTTGGGCTGTACCCACTGTCTAACCAGTCCCAGTGAGATGAACCGGGTACCTCAGTTGGAAATGCAGAAAGCACCTACCTTCTGCATTGGTCTTGCTGGAGCTGCAGACCGGAGCTGTTCCTATTCAGCCATCTTGCCGGATCCCCCTCTATTTTTTAAATTTCATTCTATTCTATTTAGTAAACATTTATTTAATGCCTATCTGTGCTTGTCATGCCACAAAAGGGACACTATGGGAGATGTAAAATAAATAGAACACGGATTCCTCTCCCAAGAAGCTTGCTATTTAGTACAAAATCAATATTTCTCACAAATAACTATACTACAAGGGATGTGCTTTAATATGCATACATATATGTATACACATATGTACATGACATGGTAGAGGTAGAAGCAAAATGCAGTGAGAATACTAACAGTGTTAGCTCAACTCTCGTTAGAGAATAAGGCAAGGTTTCCTATGAGGAATGGAACTTGAGTTGATATCTAGCAATGTGTAGGGTAACAAAAACCGGAGTTAAGGAGACAATTGTTGTATGCAGAGGATATAGCAAAACCTAGTGAGAAACATAAAAAATGCCAGGTACTGAATGACTAAAATTTGTATATTGGGGTCATATTATAGAGCTGCATCTTAAAGGATTGACTGGTAAGAGGTGGTAGAAAATCAATGCCATTCTAACCCTCAACTTTTGGAAGGAAGTAAGTGATAAAAGTTCTTGTGCAGCAAAGTTATGTGATCTTACTATATTTTGGGAAGTTACTGCAAGGGGGTTAAAAAAGTTAGAGAAATATGTGTATTTTTTCAGTCATTTATTCAATACTTGTTTACATAAAACTCAAGCAACAAATAGATTCACAAAAGTTCTAACAACTTAGAATTAACATTTTGGTGAAAATGTGAAATAGATATAAAGAATATAATATCTAAATATATGAAGATAATTGCTTAATATAATGCAATATAAAACAATAAAATGTAAAGTAATATAAAACAATTATAATAACTGCTATAAGAAATGATAATATTAGGTATACAAGCCTTAGGAAGAAAAACAAATAAAACTAGGTTAAAATCAGAGAGTGGAGATGCCTGACAGCTACAATAGGTAGAGCAGTGTCCTATGAAAGAAGAACATTTGAGGGTCACATCAATGATATGAGATACTGGGCCATGACTCTGGAATGAGATTCTTCTTGGCAACTGGCACAGCAAAGCCATTACTCTAAAAACAGAATGTGAGTGTATGTGTCAAAGGGAACAATGAACTCAATGTGGCTGCACAAGTATACATGGGAGCTATATGGAGGGAGAGGAGGTTGATTAGAATGCTAGAGGCCATAGGCTCTTGTCAATATGGAAAAAACAATTGGGTTCATTCTACCTGGGATGGTAGGACTTTGAGATTTTTGTCATAGTGTGTTTGAGCTACTATAGCAAAGTATCACAGATTGGGTGATTTATACACAACAGAAATTTATTTCTCACAATTCTGGAATTGCAAACCTGAGATCAGGGTGCCAGCATGATCAGGTTCTAATGAGGGCCCTCTTTGGGGTTGCTGACTGTTGACATCTTACTGTATTCACAGATGTTGCAAAAAGATTGAGCTAGTTTTCTGGCCTCTTCTTATAAGAGCACTGTTCCCACCCTGCAGGCTCCACTCTCATGACCTAATTACCTTTCAAATATCTCACCTTCAAATATCATCACATTTAGGGATCAGATTTCAACATATGGACTTTGGCAAAACAGACATTCAAAGTCATAATAGGTTTTGAGCAAGGAAAGTAGCATTGTTTCATTTATTTTCAAAAGATCACTCTGGGTTTTGGGCGAGAAATTTACTATGGAAAAAAAGGAGTGATGGTGGACTAGAAGTAGGAAGAATTATTGGTAAAGTACTGATGTAATCTAAGCAAGAGATAATGATATTTAGTATAAGATGGTAATGGTAGAGAAAGTGGCTGCAAACTTAAAATTTGAGAAAAATTAAATATGAATGGAACAATAATATATTTTTGAGGAGAAATGAAAGAAATTTATAAACAAAAATAGTGAAAGTGAAAATAAGAGGTCAGACATGAAAGTCTCTTTTAATGTAAAATAGTTTGATGATAGATTCTCAAGATGTAGAAGAAAGGCTCACAATTATCTGAGATTTCAAGCCCACAGGACTAAAAGAATGAAAAAAACATTAGTCAACATCCTGAATTATAAAGAAGAAAAAAGCTGCATAGTATTCCATGTTGTATATGTATCAAATTCCCTGTGTTCAATCTATGATTGATAGGCATTTCGGTTGATTCCATGTCTTTGCTCAAGAATGAGAAATGAGGAAATCCCAGTTGTTAAAGTTAATGTATAATATTAAAATAAAATTTGTTTTTCTGGCCAAGAAGAAAAGAGAGAAAGAGAGAGAAGAAATCTTTATAAGTAAACTGCAGAAGGCAGGACATATTTGTGTGGTGCTATGAAGAGGGTCAACAAATAATTGCAATTTTGTGTCTGAGGATATAGGGGAGCAGAGAGTTAAGGATTATGGTTTATTCTTCAGCCACTTACAAATGTCAATCAAAATCTGATTCAATAAGTTGAAAAAGAAAAAGGATTCAAAATAAAAGCATATGAAACAGCACATAAAATATCATGATGAACTGGAAATGATCCAAAGAGTATAAATGGATTATTCTTTAATGTAACCAAGAGGCAGAATTTTATTTAGAGAAACTGTGAAGAATCTTGTGGGGAAGAGGTTATAGCATAGCAAGCTACAGAAGTCCATAGTTCTTTTTAGAGAAATGAAATATAACCTTAGAGAAAACTCATTTCTTGGGATAGAATTTAGCAATGTTTGTTTTTGTAGAATATTCCTAATTGATGGGCTGCGAATATATCTACCACGTAAGGGGCTTCCAACAACTGTCTTCTTGTTCTGTAAATGTTTCCCCTTTGAATATCATTTCTTTTTGAGATACCAATTCATTACAGAATGGAGCATCTGGCCTGATAATACAATTCAAAAGGGACAAAAAGATTAGCAGCACCTGAGTGTTACAGCAGTTATCATACAAAGCAGACCTCTGCATTTTGTTGAAACTCAAAACTGATGAGTTTGGCCCCTTCTACTTGTTATGTTAGTGTTTATGTATTTTTTTGGTTACAAAGCTGTAGGAACTACTCTCCTAACATTCCTGGAGAAAAAAAATTCTCTCAAATTTACTTCACTGTTATAGGGACACCACTGTGGCAAGAGCAATGGGAGAGGGTAAATTGCTATTACCTATGAAGATCTTTGGAACTAAGTTCAAAGAACTGACCTTATTTTGAAACAGCCACCAGAGCAAGTGCATGTTAAAATTAGACAAAGATGATATGGGAGAATAATTCTAAAACAGAGTGGTCAGAAAATATGTAAATAATGTAAGATCTGTATTCACATTTTTTGAGGTTTAGAGCGTGTGTGTGTGTGTGTGTGTGTGTGTGTGTGTGTATATATATATATACATTTTTGAGATAGAGTCTTGCTCTGTCTCCCAGGCTGGAGTGCAGTGGCACCATCTTAGCTCACTGCAGCATCAATTTCCCCTGCTCAGGTGATTTGCCCACCTTAGCCTCCGGAGTAGCTGAGACTACAGGTGTGCACCACCATGCCTGGCTAATTTTTTGTAGGGACTAGGTTTTGCCATGTTGCCTAGGCTGGCCTTAAACTCCTGGGGTCAAGCAGTCTGGCTGTCGCAGCCTCCGAAAGTGCTGAGATTACCTGCGTGAGCCACTGTGTCCAACTAAGAGAAAATAAGGATTTATCTATTCATTTCCAATAAAGTGGCACACTTAATATTTTCACCAATGCTCCAAAAAAGTTTAAAATGCTGATTTTTTTTTAAGTTCTATTGTAAGCCAACATAACAAACAAATAAATCGTACATAGGTCAGAAAATAAGTGAGGGCAATGATCAAGAGACAAGAGACTAACTGCAGCTGACATTCACATTCATTTAAGGTTATTTACTGATCCATGACAAGGGAAAGACTTTAAGGAGACACCCATAGTAAAACTAGCATCCCGAAGAACTCTACTTCATTAAAAAGATGACTAGCACACATAAACCTCGCTACCTCGCCCCATGCTCATGTACTACTAGGAAAATTGCTCATATTGTACCTTAAGCCAAATAGATGGGAACTTAGTTACCTGGAAATTGCTTATGATATACATTACCTTTGTAATATATCATTGATCATTAGATACTATTTTCAAATCTTACCTTCTGCAAAGAAGACATGGGGATGGCCATTGACTTCAGCATTATGTGGGGGCTCAAGTTGGCCATTGGAAAATGAGCAGAGGAATGACGTCTGTCAAGCTTTTTATCTGTACCCTAACTACAGAGTACAGAGAGTGAATGCACCTCCAAGCTGGGTATGAGAAAAGTAAGACATGTGATGTGGACCTAAACCTGACCCGTAGCTGGGAGCTGAGCAGAGCAGAATCCTAAGATAGTGAAGAAAAAATAAATGACTTTTGTTGTAAGTCACTAACTTGGGGAAATATTTATTTATTTATTTATTTATTTATTTACTTATTTATTTATTTTATTTTATTTTGTTTTGTTTTATTTAATAGATGGAGTCTCACTATGTTACCCAGGCTCAAGTGCGGTAGCTATTCGTAGGCACAAGCCCACTACCTATCTGTACAGGAGTTCTGACGCACTCTATTTCTGACCTGGACTGGTTCACCCCTCCTTACACAGCTTTGTGGTTCCCCACTACCCACAGGTCACCATATTGATGCTGAACGTAGTGAGCACACCCGATCAGCATAACGCACTAAAGCCCAGAACTTCTGTACTGAAGTGACCCTGTTCCCTCAGCCTCCCGAACAGCTGAGTCTATAGGCACACACACCACACCCAGCATGGGGAATATTTTTAATGTGGCATCATCAAAATCTGATGAACATTCTTACCGATTTAAAATCTAAAACCTGCTCCCTAGGAAATTCTTAGTGAATTCTCTGAGCCAAAAATATTCTCACATCAATTGCTTCAATGAAAATGAGTTTCTTAAAATCAAAACATGCATGCACAGACATGCACAAAGAAGATACCATGAACAGCAATCAGCTGGCCAGGTGCAGTGGCTCACGCCTGTAATCCCAGCATTTTGGGAGGCCAAGGAGGGTGGATCACCTGAGGTCAGGAGTTTGAGACCAGCCTGACCAACATGGCCAAACCCCATCTCTACTAAAAATACAAAAATTAGCCAGGCATGGTGGTGCGTGCCTGTAATCCCAGCTACTAGGAGGGCTGAGGCAGGAGGAACACTTGAACCTGGGAGATGGAGGTTCCAGTGAGCTGAGATTGTGCCACTGCACTCCAGCCTGAGCAACAGAGTGAGACACCGTGTCAAAAAAATAACAAAAAGCAAACAAAAAAATCAGCCATCAGACATAGAATATTATACTATTCATTTCAAAAAATAATTTTAGGTATAACTTATGCAAATAGAATATATCCATTATAATTGCTCAGTTCGGTTAGCTTTTGCAAATGTATACAAGCTTGTTAACATTACCACAAATAAACAATTTCCTTCACTGAAAAAGTTATATATTCCACTTCATACTCACCTCTCCTCAAGATTTGGCCCTAGATAAACACTAGTCTGCTCTCTATCACTGTCTGTAAGACTTGCTTCATTTAGAGTTTCATATAAATTTAATAATACAATGTGTATTTTTTTGGTCTGAATTCATTCAGTTAGCGTATTTTTGAGTTTCATTCATGTGGATGTCTCAATAGCATACCATCACGTGGATATACCTTAACATATTTCTTATTTGGCCTCTGGATGAACATTTTGTCTAGGTTTTTGGCTGTTATGAGTAAAGCTACTACAAACATTCATGTAGAAGTCTTTGTGAACTCACATATTTTCATTTCTTTTGGATAAATAATAAGTGAAATTTATGGGTTATATCATAGTTGTATGTTTAACGTTATAAAAAATTATCACACTATTTTCCAAAGTGGTTATACCATTTTACATTTCCACCAGCAATGTAGGAGACTTCAAATTGCTTCATATTCTTACAAACTCTTGATGTTGTGTTTGTCACATTTGGTTTTGTTGTTTGCATTATTCTTATAACTAAAGAAGATGAAAAAATGTTCTTATTGTTTATTTGCATATCTTATTTTGTATAGTTCAAATATGTTGGATGCTGACGTTTTTCTTATTGTTTGGCTGTTGGGTGTATTTACATATTAATATTATAGACACAAGTTCTTTGTCAGATATATTTGTTGCAAATATATTCTTTTAGTACATGTTCATGCTTCTTTTGAGTTCTTTCTATTTTATTTTGTTTTTACATTTTTAAAATAATTTCTTGTTAATAGAGACAAGGTCTCACTAAGTTGCCCAGGCTGGCAACATAGCAATCCTCCCTGGCTTCTCGCAATCCTCCCATTTCCTCTCCCAAAGTACAGGGTGACAGTTATGACCCACCACTCTTGGCATGCTTTCGTGTTCTTAAATTTTTTCTTGTGGAGATGGGGTTGCACTCTGTCTCCCAAGTTAGAGTGCATCGGTACAGTGTCAGCTCACTGCAACCACTGCGTCTTGGTCTCAAACTATCTCCCACCTCAGCTTCTCGAGCAGCTGGGATCACAGGCGTACACCACCATGCCTGGCTAATTTTTTGTTTTGACAAGGTCTTGCCAAGCTGCCCAGGCTGGTCTTGAACTCCTGAGCTCAGGCAATCCATCCTCCTCAGCATCCCAAGGTGTGAGGATTACAGGCGCAAGCCACTGAGTCCGGCCTTTAATATAATTATTCTAAGAGAAGATCCGAATTTTGTTAAAGCCCAGTTCCATATTAGTAAAAATTTTGTGATTGTTATGTTTTACATCCTGTTTACAAAATGGTTGACTATTACAAGTTCACAAAGATAGTTTCATTGCATTTTTTCTAATATTATTAAAGTTTTAGATTTTATGTATATAGGTCAGTGATGATTTCCACATCAGTTTTACATATAAAGTGAAGAAAAGATTAAGGTTCATTAAAATAACACATAGATAAGTAGTTATTACACCACAGTTCGTTTAAAAAGGTTGTTCTCTAACTGACAAATTATCTTAACACACTTGAGGAAATATATCTATGTATGTGTGTGTATGTGTGCATGTGTGTGAATCTCTCTCTGTGTGTCAGTGTGTCTATTTCTGCACTCTGTTCTCTTTGTTTTATCAATGTGTCTGTACTTCTGCCAGTAACATGCTGTCTTAATGAGTACATCTTCAGAATAAATCTTGGAATCATGTACTGTGTGTCTACCAAATGTGTTTTTTATTTTTTCAAACTAGTTTTGGCTAATTTAGATGCTTTACATTTTTGTTTGAACTTCAAAATTCCCTTTACACATCTTTAAAAATGTTGTTGAGATTTTGACTGAATCCTATTGAATTTAGAGAGGAAATTATTGAAAAATGATGTCTTAACAGTTGGTGACCCAATCAATGGACAGAGTCAGTCTCTCTAATGATTTAGACTTTTAATTTCTCTCAGCAATATTTTCAGTTTTTAGTCAACATATTTTGAACATATTTTGAAAGAAAAACTAAATACTTCATATTTTTAATGCTGTTGTAAATGGTAATTTCTTAAAAATTCTCTTTCCCACTGTCTCTAGCATATACAAATAAAATTAAGTAATTAACTTTTGCATTCTGATGTTTTATCTCACGAATTGGCTAAATTTACTATTTGTTCTAATAGCATTTTTGTGTGTGAATGAAGCCAGTTATATTTCTTTCTTTCCAATTTGTATGTTATTTCTCTTTACTTATCTTATTGCATTTACTAAAAACTCCAGAATAATGTAGAATTAAAGTGATGAGAATAGCTAAGTTTTTTCTTTTCCTCACTCATAGAGATCAATTAATGCTTAGCACTAGAGATAATATTGACAACAGGTTTTTATAGATGTCTTTATCAATTTGAGGAATTTCCTTTTTGTTTGTAGTTTATATTTGCTTATGAGATGGTGTTGAACTTTTTATTTTTTCTGCAACTATTTATATAAGTTACATGTTTGTGTTTTGTTTTGCCTGTATTCTGTTTAATATGAATCAAATTGTAAAATGTAGACACTATCTGCCAGCCACAGATTAATCAAGATAAGGTTCATTAAAATCAGATGATTACAGAATTTCATATTTGGATATTAAAGATATTTCCAAATAACTCACAAGTTGTGGGTATAAAAATTAACATTAGAATGTAATTTAATATGTAATCATTAAGACAGTACTACATATCTAAACTTGTAAAGCGCAGTAATACAGTAACATACATTTTTAATCCT
Organism: Rhinopithecus roxellana; assembly: GCF_007565055.1. Lineage (NCBI taxonomy): Eukaryota > Metazoa > Chordata > Mammalia > Primates > Cercopithecidae > Rhinopithecus > Rhinopithecus roxellana. The sequence goes on along the minus strand of NC_044561.1, from coordinate 61,751,383 downwards.
AATTACTTATGGCAGGAAGAAAGGAAAGTTAAAAGCTAAAAATTAATGATCAAAGGATCCACTCTACTAGTTAGACAAATAACAATAAAATGATCTTTGGAATAAATATAAATATGTAAATATTAAAGTTATACTCTAGAATCAAAACAAAAGATATTAAAAATACAATAGAATAGACCAAAAAATAAAAGTTGGATCTTGGAAAAGCAAAAAAGAAAGAAGTGAACAAACACTTTCAAAAATTATTTAAATCACACTAAAAAGACAATGCAAACAAACAATATTAGCAATAAAAATATTGAGAGCTTATATGTGTCATATTTATAAATAATGTAGACATTAAAAGGTGAATAAAAAGAAATGATAAACACATTTATGTCAGTAGATTTGACTGTTGGTTATATATCTAAAAATTACAACTTTTTCTCAACAGTAAAAGAGGATATAAAACTCTTAATTATCTTATAAGATTAAATACCTTGTATCAGAAATCACAAAACACCCATAAGGAGCAATTCCATAACCAGGTAATCTTACCATGAAGTTCTATTGAGCATTAAAGATGTAAGCAGTTCTACATTCACAAAATTAGTAAAAAAAAAAAAAGAATTCTCCAACTCATTTTATGTTAGTATAACTTTTAACTCCATACAAGAAAAACAGAGCTGAGAAAAAATTAAAAGCAATTTGTACACACTCATCAAAATTAATGCCACAGCCCTCTGAATATATTAGCTAATAACATCTAAAAATGTATTTCAAAAGATAATATTATGACCAAGTGGGATTGTTCCAGAAATGCAAGGTTTGTACATTTTTAAAAAAGTATGATTCATAATATTTATAAGTGAGTGGAGAAAAATCTAATGATTACCTCAATAGATGCTGAAAAGTCATGTAAAAATAAAATATCTTAATTTTGGTAAAATTTTTAGAAACTAGAATTAGAAAGAAATTCAGTCAATATCGTAAGTTGTGGCTACAAAAAAATAACAAAAGCAATAATGACAGAAACATCACATTTAATGGTAAAATAGTGCAGAAATTCTGTTGATATTGTCTATTATGTGTAAATGTGTTTGACATTTTCACATCTATGGAACATTTTCTGGTATACCACTGCAAGCACAAGACATGAAAAAGTTATGAAATGAGTGAAAAGGAATACCTGATATACATATTTCACGGATGTTATAATCATTTATATAAAAATTAAAAATGATCTATAAGTAAATAATTAGAAACAATAGGAATTTGAAAGGCGTCTGAGTAATAAGATCTAACAAGCAAATTTGTTGCATTTATATGTACCTGTCACAGATGAAAAATACAACTATTATTAAAATAGAAAAATGTAATTATAGTCAAGCATTACCTAACAATGGGGTATGTCCTGAGAAATGCATTGCTATTGTGCAAACTTTGTGGAATGTACACAAGCAAACCTAAATGGTTTCGTGTACTATATACCTAGGCTACATGGCATAGCCTATTGCATCTAGACTACAAACTTGTACAGCATGTTACTGTACTGAATATTGAAGGCAACTGTAACACAACGGTAAGAATTTGTGTATCTAAATATAGTTAAATGAAAAAGGTACACTAAAAGTATGGCATATAAAATAAAAAACAGTACACATGTGTAAGGCACTTACCATAAATGTAGCTTGCAAAATTGGAAGTTGACCTGGATAAGTCAATGAGTAAGTGGTGAGTGACTGTGAAGTCATAGGACATTACCGTACCCTCTGGTAGACTCTGTAAACACTGTACACTTGGGCTACCCAAAATTTATTTTAAAAACTTTCTTCAATAATAAATTAACCTTAGCTTACTGTAACTGTTTTACTTTACAAACCTTTTAATTTTTTTTTTAACTTTTTGACTCTATTGCAATAACAGCTTAAAACAAAAACACGGTCGGGCATGGTGGCTCAGGCCTGTAATCCCAGCACTTTGGGAAGCCAAGGCAGGAGGATCATGAGGTCAAGAGATCGAGACCAGCCTGGCCAATGTAGTGAAACCCCATTTCTACTAAGAATACAGAAATTAGCTGGGCATGTTGACGCGCCTGTAATCCCAACTACTTGGGACACTGAGGCAGGAGAATCACTTGAACTCAGGAGGCGGAGGTTGCAATGAGTCAAGATCAGGCCACTGCACTCCAGCCTGGTGACAGAGCGAGACTGCATCTCAAAAGTAAAATAATAAACACATTGTACAGTTGTACAAAAATATTTTATTTCTTTATATGTAAATTCTATTTTTTATATTTTTAATTTTTTTTTACTTTCTTGTTAAGAAAGAAGACAAACACAAATACAATAAGTTAGGCCTACACAGAATGAGAGGGTGAGAATCATCAATATTACTGTCTTCCACCTCCACATCTTGTCCCACTGGAAGGTCTTCATGGGTAATAACAGGCATGAAACTGTCATCTCCTGTGATATTGCCTTCTTCTGGAATACCTCTTGAAGGATCTACATGATGTTGTTTTACAGTCAACTTTTTTTTTAATAAGTAAGAGAACACTCTAAAATGAACAATAAAAAGTATCCCATGGTAAACGCATAAACCAGTAACACAGTTGTTGGTTTTCAAGTATTATGTACTGAACATAATTATATGTGCTAAACTTTTATATAAATGGCAGTGCAGTAGGTTTGTATCCACCAGGATTACCACAAACACAATGCGAAATAAGAAAATCAAAGTTGCCACTCTTTTCCCATAGAAAACCATGTAGTTGTAATAGTTATGTTTATTTCTCCAGTGTGTTCGTCCATGCTTTACAACGTTTTCAATATTAAAGCCTCTCGAAGACTTTAAACAATGACTTTTATGCCCACAGACTTAGGATATTGAGTTCTTATTAATGCCACTTAGATGTATCTATAGGGTACTTACTCAAAGAAATCATTCATGGCTACAACCTAAGGACTGAAGAAACATTTCAGCCCAGAAAAAAAAAAAGATGATCAAGATCAGTGAAGGAGGGAAACTGAACAGCAGCTCAAAGCTGAACATTCAATTTATAAAACCTTAAGATAGAAAACTGATCTAGGGAAAGTGTTTTAAGGCATAAAATCTTAGCAAGTTAAGACTGTAGAAAAATTAATATTCTTGAACCCTGGGCACTTGACTCAGGAAAAAGCCAGATAGCTATAAGACATGGGGTCAAATTTGATATCAAGTATTAATAATGTAAAAATTGAATGAGTCCCTTAATCAGCCATTGTTTAGTGATTGGCTCCTACTGCAATGGATTACATTAAATTTAGGGATTCTAATGACATTGAATTTTATCTAATGATAAAATTCAAACTCTGCCCTCAAAAGAATGACGTATTTTTTTTTTTTTTTGGTAAATAATTTCTCTTCTTCACAATATGAAAACTAATAGAACAAATAAGAACTAATATGTAGAGTGATTTAAAAATATAAATCAAAGTTCTAACTCATTCTGAGCTAGAGGGTTAAAAATAAAGCTACGAGCCTCGAAGTACAAGTATAATGGTGTCCACAGGTAAGAATCTGAAAATTATGACCACTACTGCTGAGAGTATCTACAAAGGACAAGAAGGTAGAAGAAAAAGTAACCAGGAACGGGTCATTAAGAGAGGGGGAAACATTTGGGAACATGACAGATGATAAGCCTAAAATTATAGGACCAAAATATAAAGGGTTTGTTTGAAATGTTACAGGCTTTTACATTTATTTGGAAAGCAATGTGAAATTCCTGAATACATTTATGTAAGGAGAGAATATGATTCGATCATGATATTAAAGAGATGACTCTGTCAGCAATATGGATATCAGGTTTGTATTTAGGAAGACTCTTAAGATGGAGAAAATATTCACATCTGTTACCAGCAAGAAATAATGTGGTCTTCAAAAAACAGATGGAAATACATTTTAAAATAAATTTTGAAGGCAAAATCAATAAGAGCTAGTAAAAATTTTAATATGGGGAAAGATAATATAAAGTGAGGGTTGATTTCGGATTTCTGACTTACTTGTTAAGAAAGTTGAACGTATTTCCCCTAACCCTATCCCACTCAATTTAATACATGGTCCCATACAGGAGTTCACTCAGTGAAGTATACAATTTGATAGGATAGGAGAATTACAACTTACAGCCAGATAGATGCAGCATATTCTGTGATTCACAGAAACACATTGTTAAAATAATTAGCATGTTACTGGTCTTGCAGGTATTTAGACTAATGTGCCGTCAATGAGAGCAGACCCAAATATTCTAGAGTTGGGTTCCCTGTGATATAAATTGAAACGGGTAGAACATATTATGCCTTTATTGTGTGCCATAAACTATTCTAATCTCTTTACATCCATTAACATATTTAATTCTCTACACATCCCTACTATATAAGTACTATTATCTTCTCCAGTTGACACATGAGGCAACTAAGACATAATGAAATTACAAAGTCTTCCAAGGGCATGTGACTGCTACCAGAATTCAAGCCTAGCCAACCAGGCTGCAGTGTTTTTTCCTTGCTCTTCATACTCAGTTCCTTTGATTTGCATTTCTATCTATCTATCTATCTAATCTATCTATCTATCTATCTATCTATCTATCTATCTATCTATCTATCTGTCTATCTATCTATCTATTTCTTTGTGAGAATTTTAATGAGTAAAAGTGATAAATTCACAGCGATAAAGATAGTAAGGAATGAGACAAATAGTGCATAATAATCTCATTTATATGTGAAAGTAGAACTCACAGAAGCGGAGAGTAGAAAAGTGGTTATCAGGGACTGGGAGTGTGGAGAGAGAGTGGGGAATTCAGAAGATTTTGGTCAAAGGATACAAATTTTATTCATTTATTTATTTTGATACAAAGTCTCACTCTGTCACACAGGGTGGAGTGCTGTGGCATGATCTTGGCTCACTGAAGCCTCTGCCTCTCAGGTTCAAGCAATTCTCATGCCACAGCCTCCCGAGTAGCAGGGATTACAGGTGTGCACCACCATGCCCAGCTAATTTTTGTATTTTTAGTAGAGATAGGGTTTTGCTATGTTGTCCAGGCTGATCTTGAATTCCTGGCCTCATGTGATCCTGCTTTGGCCTTCCAAAGTGCTGCGATTATAGGCATAAGCCACCGTGCCTGGCCAAAGGACCCAAAATATAAATTAGAGAGGAGTAAGTTCACTAGATCTATTGAGCCACATGATAACTACAGTTAATAGCAATGTATTGTATATTTAAAGATTGCTCATAGTAGATCTCAAATGTTCTCATTACAAAAAATAAAATGATAGTTATGTCAGGTACTAAATATGCTAACTAGCTTGATTTCACCATCCTTAATATAAACATGTATCAAAACATACATATGGTGTGTGTGTGTGTGTGTGTATATATACTATAACTATATAAAATTTCCTTTTTCAATTAAAAAATAAATATTTCAAAAGTATAATCAGATAATTTGAAGCTGAACACCTTTCCCATTCTGTCAAGGAAAGGTAGAAAAGACCACTTGTGTTTAAAGAAATGCACTTCCAAAAATTGGAAAAGTCAATAATTGCTAGATGTTACAAAAGTATCCAAATTTAAGTGAATTTCACACCATGGAAAGCCATTTTCCACTAGGTGACAAAGTGGTTCTGTTATGGTTATATTTGTATAAATCAAATTCAGTAGCAGTTGACAACCCTAGGGAGACTGGAATATTTCTTTTTGCTTTTGCAACAGAGGCATCACAAATTGCATGTATTTTATCTAATTTCAGGTGAATTCTTGCAGACTTGATACACCAGTCTTGGAATGTTTGCAGATTTATTCCAATTATAGTTCTCTCCTGTAGTAGGAAGATGTCTTAAAAAAAAATAGAAGGTAGTATCATGTTGGAAACTGTGATATTAGTTTAAAAATGTTTAGAAATTTGATTTTTTTTTCCCTTGTATTGTTGGGAATAGCCCTGAAAAAGCCTTGAGCCTGAATTTCCAATCTTGAGAAACCATTTATCATTCAGTTTTCAGTAGTACTTTCAAAGAAAGAAAATGTTAATAAATCACTAGAAACTTTCAGATTAGTGCTAATAAATGCTTCTCCTTCACTTCCCAGTAAAAATGATGCAAACTTCTTAGGTGGTTTAATTTCATTATTGCAAAGAGATAGTTTTAATCCACTTCTGAGAGGGATGGGAATATTGAAACGATGCAAAAGATAGAAACATAGTGGAGAAGTATGGTAGCCACAGGGAAAAACTGCCGCAGAGCCATTTGTGCTTCCAATGAACCCAGCACTCTTGAATTGAAGTTGGTGTCTTAATTAATTCAGTAGCATGTGGCAATTCAGCCTTTAAGAAGGCTGATTCTGAATCTGTATCTTGAAAAAATATATGGTTTTAGGAATCATTGCAATCTTAAGTAGATTTGAGAAATTCCAGCTTAAAACTATCAAAGTTAAATCAATTTTACTTAGCATGTTCTGGAGAAGCCTGGCATAATAAACGAATAGCATAATTTCATGTTATTTATAACTTCTAGCAAGCTATTTGAGATCTGTGACAACAGATGTTTAGCAAAAACCACACTTTTGCACCAACCTAATATACAGATTGTCTTAATAATAAAATGTTTTTTCATGAGGCTATTTTGCCATTTTTGAGGTCTCCACAGATTATCAGAGCTACTAGCTGCAAAATATTATTAGTTTCTTGCTCTCCTTAATACTTAAAGAAGATAAGTGTTTTTTTCATATCAACAATGACAACCAGATAAAACATTAAACATTGTTTATGTATTCTTTTCCTAGGATATAACTCTACATCCTAAATCACAATAAATAAATTTGGTTTCTTATTCACTGAGCCAAGAAACATTGTGATATGGTTTGGCTGTGTCCCCAAACAAATTCTCATCTCCAGTTGTGATTCCCATAGTCCCCACATGTCATGGGAGGGTCCCCATGGGTGGCAGTTGAATCATGGGGGCGGTTACCCCAATGTGGTTCTCATTATAGTGAGTTCTCATGAGATCTGGTGGTTTAATAAGGGGCTTTCCACCCTTTGCTTGGCACTTCTGTCTCCTGCTGCCTTCTGATGCAGGACATGTTTACTTTCCCTTCCACCATGATTGTAAGTTTCCTGAGGCTTCCACAGCCATGCAAAATTGTGAGTCAATTAAACCTCTTTTCTTTAGAAATCACCCAGTCTTGGGTATGTCTTTATTAGTGATGTGAGAATAGATTAATACACATTCCTTGAAGGCTCTTTCTCCAGCTCCACATTCACATATTTTGTTTCTCAAAATTTGTGTTTATCAAAGAATGATACTATTTTGGAACTAGAGATAACAAAGAGACCAACATTAGAAGATGCTTTTAGAGTCACTGTTGGCAAAACTGTACTGAAATTTTTGGTAAAATAATATCTCAAAGAAATAAAAATCGGTAGCCTCCTTTAGACATTCTCTTTGTAAGAGGGTTCCATTTTCTTACAAAATAAAGCAGTATAGTCTGCCTTTTAACTAAAGAGAATTACTTCATTCATTGTTCAAGGGACTTTTAACAAATAATTCTTATTTATTATAGAAGACTGCACAGTAATACAAAATTAAAATAAAAACTTTTCTACAATGGTAATCAAGTAAAAAAGATGATTTTAATCCACAAAATAGTAATTAAATTATAAAATAGAATATAAATGGCATTAAAGTATCACTGAGAGTTCTATGAATGTCTCAAAAAGGAACAATAGCTCTTGGGGTCTTTCCCAAGGTGATACTTGTATTGAATTTGCCCTTCAAAATTCAGGGAAAAGCATTCCAGGACAAGATAATAAATTAAAACAGAGGTTTTGTGTACCAGAAAAAGAAAGATAAGAGGTCTTTAAACTTTGCTCATTTATCACAGTGGGTGTGCGTTTATCACATAAGGAATGTGAAGGGAATGTTTATGTCAGACATTAAGAGTATGAAGAATTTGAAATTAACAAGAAGTGAAAAGCCGCTGCATGTGTGTTTTTATGTGTACATATATATGTATGCTGAGTGGTGAAGAGGTTTGATAAAGGTTATAACACTAAGAAGTACAAAGCATTAATTTGGTAAATACAGAGATCAAATTAGATGAGAGATAACAGACAAGAACACATCAAGGAAACTATGTCATAATAATAGTATAATAACAATGATGTTGGCAAAGGAAAAAGTCAAGAGAGTCATAATGGGCGTGGAGAGACAGAGGAAAAAGTGCATGTTTGATGAGATGGGAATAGTCAAGTATTGCTCAAATATTATTTTTTAATTTGACATTAAGTCCTCACTTTTTGCATAAACATAAAGCTTTTAAACATGACTATAGGCACATAAAGGGAAATCCATGTGTACAATGAAGCTTAGAATAATACTGTCTATAAGATTGCATGATTAGTTACATTTGTTCTCCATTACTGACATTAATTAGGTTTTGACTAAATTATTAGAACTAAACATTATATGTACATATGACTACTAGAGAATATTAGAAAAAAACATTCCCCCATGATTTTAGTCTTAGTCACTGTTTCCAATTTAAAATCATCACCGGTCAAATTATATGGAAATAGTCAACCTTCCCCCTCAACTGAGCAATAGCATTAGAATCAGAAAATTGACATCACCTAGTGAATAGGGTCAAGGGCTGCTGTAGCAGCAAATTTAACACATATATTCAAACTCTAGACGTCAATGGTACAAAAATGTCATTGACCAAGCTGTCCTCTTCTACAAATAAGATAACTGCTAGTTTTTTTAAAATTACTATTCTTTGGTGGCCTTATATAACAAGTTCAATGACCTAAGTTCTGACCTTCCAATTCAGACACATACCAAAGACATACAACAGTTTCCAGACATAAAATTCACTTTCACCTTAAATTGACAGGATATGGAGGACATTAACCAGTATATGACCCTGAGATAATGATTTGATATCACTTATCCTTGCTTTATGAAAATATATTAGGGAACAGCTAGAATGTCTTATCAACCTCTGAGCAAATAAAGAGAAAGTTCTCAGGGAAGACTATTTCAACCTAGTGTTGAAAAGCAATTTGAAGTTAATTGCTCAATCTTGAGACAGGATTACTAGTTCCCCAGTCTCCAGGGCAGAAGTTGAATCTTAATGGAGAAGGGATATTACTCCAGAAGGAAGTATAATGACTGTCCTTGGTGAGTCTGTGATTGCAGAAGCAATGGTCTGTTAAATGACGCGTAATCCTCCAGAGAGGAACTCGCTGATCCAGAACTTAGTAATGAAAGTTAGATCAGGGACAGAACCATCTAAATTCCCTCCCTTGCTAATATTTCTAATGCTCAAGGAAGATGCAGAGAACAGATGGTCTTCAAGCTGAAGAAATTCTCATAATGAATGACCACAGTCACTGCAAGGACATGCTACAATGGGCTTAGTAGAAGCAAGTATCCACAAAGGGCTATCGGGGTTATAGTTGACCCTTGAACAACATGACTGAACATGCCGACCTCCACACCATCAGAAATATGCATATAACTTTTAAGTCCTCCCAAACTTCACTACTAATAGCCTATCATTGACCAGAAGCCTAACCTATACTATAAAGAGCATATTAACACATATTTTTTATGTTATATGTATTTTATACTGTATTCTTATAATAAAGTAAACTAGAGTAAAGAAAATGTTAAGACAATCATAAGCAAGAGAAAATGTACTTACTGTTCACTAAATGAAGGTGAATCACCCTAAAGGTATTCATCCTCACTGTGATTAGTCTGAAGAGGAGGAGGAAAAGGAAGGATTTATCTTGGTGACTCGGGTGGCAGGGGTGTCACACACAATGATGTGTGACATCAGTTATATCTCTGAAAGCATCCTCCATTCTTTAATTCTCTTATAACTAAATAATCAGAAGTCATCATATGATTAAAAAACAACTGGAGGGATCCATCTTTACACATTGCCTGTTTTCATATGAAGAAAATTATTTAATTTTCTCTCTTAAGTGAAATATCTTTCTCATCACATATAATTATACCTGTGCAATTTAAACCTGTGTTCTTCAAGCATCTACTATATATTTATAAGTATGTAAAATATACATATTTTATATGTATAGGTTAAATATATTTAATCGATCCAGTGGGAGCAGAAGCCAGTGACGTAGAAAATATTGTATAATTGCATGCTACATAACAGTTGATAAACTTTAAGAAAGTTTCATTTTGATGCACTGTTGCTAATGTGTTGAAGTTTTACTTACATTTTTTTTTAATGTACCTCATAAAGGATTTTCTCAGATTCTCTGGGCCAAAGTGTAACATTTCAATATTTTTTGAGCACAGGATCATCTCTATTGCCAAATTGTGAGATAAATGAAGTTGAATTCCCTACACAGCTACAGTTTACTATTCATAAACATCTCAATAATCATTTGAAACAATGATGTGTGACATCGGTTATATCTCTGAAAGCATCCTCCATTCTTTAATTCTCTTATAGCTAAATAATCAGAATTCATCATTTGATTAAAAAACGACTAGAGGGATCCATCTTTACACATGGCCTGTTTTCATATGAAGAAAATTATTTAATTTTCTCTCTTAAGTGAAATATCTTTCTTATTATGATCCATGAGAGGTTCAATAGGTGATATATTATAAACTATATGTATCATAAAATTTAAAAATATTGAGTTAAATATATTTAATTATTCTAATATAATTTAAATTTTGAATGAAATAATTTGAATATAAATATATTAACTAATTTTTTATTAGTTTTATGTTTATGAGAAATTTGCATTCCACTGAGATTTACGACTTCTTGGCTAACTGTACTTATTATTGGTTGTGATTATTTTATTGTTTTGTTTTATTTTTGATCCAGTGACTTCCTCCTTCTACACATACCTGTAAATATTGCACACACAACTTGCTTTTTATTCTAAGCAAATAATTTTATGCATTTGCCGTCTTATTGATATTTCAGCATTTCTCAATTTTGAATAATAAATATCTGAAAGGATACTAAAGGTATGATATTTGGGGAGAAATTATGCTGTCTAACAAGATAAAATGTCAATTAAACCTAGTTAAGATTTATTTACAAAAGATTTCAAGAAGTTTTAATTTGCTGATATGTATTGTGATTCTTCAAGACAGCATAGATTGTGCATAAATGTGCCAAATATTTGAGGAATTCTGTTTTTACAAAGCCTCTTTCAGAAAGGTTAGTCACTAAACATACTTTATGAAGTGATACATGATTGTAGTACTCATTTTATTTATTTTTCCTTTTTTGCAAGAAAAAGATATGAATATATGAACTAACAGAATACAACATTATGACAAACGTTTTTAAAATATACATGTAAATACTTGAATAATACTTGTAACTAAAGTTAAGGGAAGCATAAAAATAATGGTACAAATATTACACAGTTCCTGACAGTTTTTTCAAAATAGAGCCTGATGAATAGTCACTTACTATATCCTCTATCAAATACTAATTAAAAGTCTTTGAATAAAAAGCTTAGGAATCATGATATTTAGAGGTATTTAATTTCCTATATACAATTCATAAATATTTTACATTTGTAAAAGGTAATAAAATTATTTCATTACCCAGGTATTAAACCTGTACCCATTTGTTATTTTGTCTATCTTCTCCCTCCTCCCACCTTCCACCTTCCAATAAGTCCCACTATGTGCTGTTCCCCTCTATGTGTCCATGTGTTCTCATCATTTTGCTTCCGCATATAAGTGAGAATATACAGTATTTGGTTTTCTGTTGCTCTATTAGCTTGCTAAGAATAATGGCTTCCAGCTTCATCCATGTCCCTGAAAAAGACATGATCTTGTTCTTTTTTACAGCTTTGTTGTATTCCATGGTATATATGTACCACAGTTTTTTTATCCAGTCTATTATTGATAGGCATTTGGGTTGATTCCACATCTTTGCTATTGTAAATAATGTTGCAATGAGCATATATTTGCATTTGTCTATATAGTAGAATAATTCATATTTCTTTGGGTATACATCCAGTAATGGGATTTCTGGGTAGAATGGTATTTCCAACTTCAGGTCTTTGAGGAATCGCCACACGCCTTCCACAATGGCAGAGCTAATTTACACTCCAACCAACAGTGTATAAGTGTTCCTTTTGCTCCACAACCTCAGCAGCATCTGTTATTTTTTGTTTTTAATAATAGTCATTCTCACTGGTTTGAGATGGTATCTCATCATGGTTTTGACTTTCATTTCTCTAATGATCAGTGATATTGAGTTTTATTTCATATGATTGTTGGCCACATGTATGTCTTCTTTTGAAAGGTGTTGTTCATATCCTTTGCCTACTTTTTAATTAAGTTGTTAGTTCCTTTTTCTTGTAAAATTGTTTCAGTTTTTATAGTTCTCCATTGCTCGTTGATGTCAGGTTTGTTGAAGACAGTTGTAGTTCTCTGTTCATTTCCATGGGTCTATATGTCTGTTTGATATAGTTTGACTGTGTCCGCACCCAAATCACATCCTAACTTGTAGCTCCCATAATTCCCACGTGTTGTGGGAGGGACCCAGTAAGAGATAATTGAATCGTGGGAGCGGTTTCCCCGATACTGTTGTTGTGTTACTAAATAAGTCTTCTGAGATCTGATGGTTTTATAAGGGGAAACATCTTTTGCTTGGTTCTCTTTCTGTTTCTTTCCTGCTGCCATGTAAGATGTGCCTTTCACCTTTCGTCCTGATTGTGAGGTCACCCCAGCCACACGGAACCGTGAGTCCACTAAACCTCTTTTTCTTTATAAATCACCCAATCACCCAATCTCAGTTACGTCTTTATCAGCAGCATCAAAATGTACTAATACACTCTTTTTGTACCAGTACCATGCTGTTTTGGTTACTGTAGCCCTGTCAAATAGTTTGAAGTCGGGTGGCATCATGTCTCCAGCTTTATTCTTTTTGCTTCCAATTGCCTTGGCTATTCAGGCCCTTTTATGGTTCCATATGAATTTTAAAATAGGTTTTTTCTAGTTGTGGGAGGAATGTCAGTGGTAGTTTATAATAGACATAGCATTGAATCTGTAAATTGTTTTGGGTAGTATGGCCATTTTAACAATATTGATCCTCCTATTCATGAGCATGAAATATTTTTTCATTTGTTGGTGTCATCTCTGATTTCTTCCAGTAGTGGTTTGTAATTTTCCTTGTAGAGATCTTCACCTCCCTAGTTGGCTGCATTCCTACATATTTTATTCATTTTCTGACAATTGTTAATGGGAGTTCATTCATGATTTGGCTCAAAGCTTGACTGTTGTTGGTGTGTAGGAATGCTAGTGATTTGTGCACACTGATTTTGTATCCTGAGACTGCTGAAGTTGCATAACAACTAAAGAAACTTTTGGGCTGAAACTCCGGGGTTTTCTAGAAATGGAATCATGCCATCTGCAAACAGAGACAGTTTGACTTCCCCTTTTCCTTTTCGAATACCCTTCATTTCTTTTTCTTGTCTGATTTCTCTGGCCAGAACTTTCCAAACTGTGTTGAATAGGAATGGTGAGAGAGGACATCCTTGTCATGTGCTAGCTTTCAAGGGGAATGCTTCCAGCATTTGCCCAATCAGTATGATTTTGGCTGAGGTTTGTCATAGATGGCTCTTATTATTTTGTGGTATGTTCCTTCAATACTTAGTTTATTGAGAATTTTTAACATGAATAGATATTGAATTGTATCAAAAGCCTTTTCTCCATCTATTGGGACAACTATGTGGTTTTTGTCTTTGGTTCTGTTTATATGATGAATCACGTTTATTGATTTGTGTATGTTGAAATAAACTTCCATCCCAAGGATAAAGCCTATTTGATCGTAGTGGATATGCTTTTTAATGTGCTGCTAAATTAGGTTTGCCCGTATTTTGTTGAGGATTTTTGCATTGATTTTCATCAAGGATATTGATCAAAATATATTTTTTGTTGTTGTATCTCTGCCAGGTTTTGGTATCAGAAAGTTGCTGGTCTCATAGAATAAGTTATAGAGAAGCCCCCGCCCTTCTCAATTTTTTTTGGAATAGTCTCAGTATTAATGGTACCAGCAGACTTTATAATTTAGAGGAGTTATAGGTTCAAAGCAAAATAACTGAGAGGACAGTAACAGATATTTTTATATACCATCTGCCAATAAAAATGCATAGCCTCCCACATTATCAACACCTATTCCCCCAAGTCCATGGTTTACATTAGACTTTACTCTTTTTGCTACACATTCTACAGATTTGATCAGGTATATAATAACATGTATCCATCTTTATGGTATAATAGAGAATATTCTCACTGCTTTACATATTCTCTGTATTCTGCTTATCCATCCCTCCTTCCTCCCTGAACTCTGGAAATCATTGATTTTTTTTTTTTTTTTTTACTGTCTTTATAGTTTTTCTTTTTCCAATGTCTGACAGAACTATACAATATGAAGCCTTTTCAGATTAGCTTCTTTCACTTTGTAATATACAGTTAAGTTTCTTCCATGTCTGTTTATGTTTTCATAGTCCATTTCTCTTTAATGCTGAATAATATTGCATTGTCTGGATATACCACAGTTTATACATTCACCTACTGAGGAATATCTTGTTTACTTTCAATTTTTGACAAATAAAAATATAGCTCCTAGACCGGGCACAGTGGCTCATGCCTGTAATCCCAGCACTTTGGGAGGCCAAGGTGGGTGGATCGCAAGGTCAGGAGATCGAGACCATCCTGGCTAATATGGTGAAACCCTGTCTCTACTAAAAATACAAAATTTAGACAGGCATGGTGGCAGGCACCTGTAGTCCCAGCTACTTGGGAGGCTAAGGCAGGAGAAAGGCGTGAACCCAGGAGGCAGAGCTTGCAGTGAGCCGAGATCACGCCACTACACTCCAGCCTGGGCAACAGAGCAAGAATCTGTCTTAAAAAAAAAAAAAAAATATATATATATATATATATATCTGCTATAAACATCCATGTGCAAGTTTTTATATGGACATTAAGTTTTTATTCTTTTGGATAAATACCAAAAAGCACAATTGCTGGTATCTATTATTGTCTTAATTTGTATTTCTCTTATGACATATGATGCAGAGTATCTTTTCAAATGCTGTTTTGATGTACATTTATCTTTTTTACTTAAGTGTCTGTTAAGGTCTTTGGCCAATTTTTAAATTGGGCTTAGTTTTTTATTGGGTTTTAAGGAGTTTTTGGGGTATATTTTGAGTAAAAATTCTTTATCAGATACATCTTTTGCAAATTATTTTTCCCCAGCATGTTGCTTGCCTTCTCCATCTCTTGGCATTATGTTTTGCAGAACAGAAGCTTTTAATTTTAATAAACTTCAGCTGATCAAGTTTTTCGTTTCTTCATCATGTCTTTCCTGTTGTAGCTCAAAAGTCATCACCATACCCAAAGTCATGTAGGTTTCCTCCTATGTCCTCATATAGGAGTTTCATTGTTTAAATTTTATATTTAGGTCTAAGATCCATTTTGAGTTAATTTTGGTGAAACATGTAAGAAGGCTTAGTCTGTTTTGTGCTGCTATAAAAGAGTAATTGAGATGAGTAATTTAAAAAGAACAGAAATTTTTTCTCTTAGTTCTGGATGCTGGGGAATCCAAGACGAAGATATCATCAGGTTAGGGCCTGGTCTCTGATTCCAAGATGGCTCCTTGAATGGTGCATTCTCTGGAGGAGAGGAACTCTGTGTTTTCACATGGCAAAAAAGCAGAAGAGATAGAACCCACTTTCACAGTCTGTTTCTGAAACGTTTCTTTATGAGGATGAGGCCAGAGTCCTCATGACCTAAACGTCTCTCATTAGGCCCCACTTCTCAACTTTGTTGCCTTCGAGATTATTTCCAACACAGGCATTTCTGAGGACACATTCAAACCATAGCATTTCACCCATGGCCCCAAAATTCATGTTCTTCTCACATGCAAAATACATATATTCCATCCTAATAACCCTAAAAGTCTTAACTTGTTTCAGCCTCAATTCTAAGGTGGAAGTTCAAAGTCTCATCTAAATCAGATATGCGTGAGTCTCAAGGCATTTATCCTCAGGCAAATGTCACTCTAGCTATCAACCTGAGAAATCGAACAGGTATTTCCAAAATACAATGATGGGACAGCCACAGGATAAACATTCCCATTACAAAAGTGAATATTAGGAAACAAGGGAAAAGAAACAGGTCTTAAATAAATCCAAAACCCAACAGGGTAAACAACATTAACTCTTAAGGCTTCAAAATAATTTTGACTTCATGTCTTATCTTCCGGATATCCTGGAGTGGGGGTTTGGCATCCAAGGACCCAGGCAGTCTCAGCCCCATGACATTGCTGAATGCAACCCACACAGCTCTCTAAGATTGCCTTTGGGTGCTTAAGGTTTCCCAGGCTGGCACTACAGGTTGGTGTCTCTACAGTTCTGCGGTCTCAGGAGCACCTCTTCTCCCATACCTCCACTAGACATTGCTCTAGGAGGAACTCTCTGCAGTGGTTCCTCAGAGTGCCACTGGGCATTGCCCTAGAAGGAGCTCTGTGTGACATTCTTTGAAATCTACATGAAGAGACCCAAGTCGCTACAGCTCTTAACACTTGGTGAACCTGAAGCATTAGCACAACATGGTTGTGGAAATAATCCCACATGGGCCTGCTTGAGCTGCAGCTGGGGTAACCAAGGAGTGTTGAACCAGAATATGGGAAGCAGAAACGCCAGACAACCCTACGCAGGGAATCCCAATGTCCCAGAGGTACCCTGGCCTTGTCCCCTTAAACTGTTCTATATTCAAAGCCCTAGCATACTGGATCTGATGAGAAGAACAGCCTTGAAAATTTCTGAAACACCTTTGGTGTCATTCTTCCATTTTCTAGATGAATAATATCTGGCTTCCATTTGTCTATACTCATCTCCTTATCAAAATGTCATTTGGCCCCACACTTGTGTTTTCCCTTGAACAGGTTTTTTATCTTCATCTGGGCTGGTGGAGAATTTACCAAATCTTTATGTTCTGTTTTTCTTTTAATTTTAGGTTCCATTTTTAAATCATTTTTTCTTACATTTTACTAAAAGCAGTTAAGAGAAGCCACACAATTTCATCAATATTTTGCTTAGACATGTCTTCCACCAGATATCCTAGTTCAAGGTTCTTAAATTCTGCCTTCCATAAAGCCCTAGGGCATGAATACAATCTGGCTAAATTGTTTGCCATTTTATAACAAGGATGGCCTTTCCTCCAAGTTCCCAATAAAATAGTCTTCGTATCCATCTGAGATGTCATCAGAAGGGCCTTAACTGCCCATCTTTCTACTGAAATTCTGTTCATGACCATTCAGATAAATTCTATGACTTAAGCTCTGTCTACAGTTCTTCATTTCTTCTGAGCCCTCACCAGAGTTGCTCTTAATTCGCTTTTACAGCAATCTTCACAGCAATTGATGCTTTGTCCAGTCTTTCTATCAAGTTCCATCAGCTTCTACTAAGTTTCCATATATTTATGAAATTATTTCTACATTTTTTGGTATTTTTATAGTGACACCCCATTTCTCTTGTACCCATTTCTATGTTTGTTTTCTGGTACTATAAAAAAAATTATCACAGATTGGGTAATTTATAAAGAACAGAAATTTATTTTCTCACAGTTCTGGGGGCTGGAAAGTCCAAAGCATTGTCACCTAGTGTCTTGCAAGGACGTTCATGCTTCATCCTTACTGCACATAAGACAGAAGGGCAGGAGGGGCAAGCATTATCGCAGAAGAACAAAAGAGAGAACCCACTTCTGAAACCACCTTTGCTAAAAATCATGTTAGTGGGAAAATTTGACAGTGAAACGGATCTGAGCTAACTCACCCCACCTCTTGCCTTTCACTTATTTATTCCTGGACTATTGGCCAAGCTAACTTTGGGAGACATTTGAGCTGTAGTTTAAATGATAATAGGCCTTTTCCCAAAACTCAAACAGTTTTGTAAAGCTAATGAGAGGCCATCGGGCTGTGGGGAGGAGTGGCACCTGGGTCCTGCTAAGGCACAGAGATAAAAAATTGTCAGCCATTATTCTGGAGGTTACAAGAATGCAACTTCCCCAATTATTCCTGCAAATAACATCACTATTGTAGAACCTAAGATGGGTCTTTTGGAATATCTTTTCAGGATTTTTGCGTAACTGAAGCCCATAGCTCCACTTGGACTCACCAACCCTGCTTCTGTGGCCACACCCAAGAGCAATTTAGCCCACAAGAGGACAGCATAGACCCACTGTGATTTCATCTCTGCCCCAACCAATCAGCAGCAAGCACCTGCTACCTGGCCACTCCTACCTCTTCTGCCAAATTGGCTTTGATAAACCCCTAATCTATGAGCTTTGAAAAAGATCTTTTGAGTATGAACTTCATTTCTCACATGGTATGGCTGGCCTTGTGTCTATTTTACTCTTTCTCTACTATAGTGACATAGTCTTTTTTTATACAGCAGACACAAAGTACCCCTTGGGCAGTTACATTTCTGCAAGACCTTACAATGGCATTAGTGCATTTATGAGGATGGAGGCCTCATGACCTAAACACTTGCCATTAGGTCCCACCTTCCAACACTGTTGCACTGCAGATTAAGTACTCACATTCAAATCATAGTAGTACACGTCTAAATTAAGTTTCCTTTTTTTTTTTGCATGTGGATGCCTGATTGTTCCAACACTATCTGTTTCTTCTCTATTGTTTTGTTACAGGAAAGGCATCTAGACCCAGACCCCAAGAGAGGGTTCTTATATCTCATGCAAGAAAGAATTCAGGTAAGTCCACAGTGCAAAGCAAAAGCAAGTTTATTAAGAACATAAAGGGGTGAAAGTACAGCTACTCCAGAGAGAGTAAGGCATTCCCAAAGTCAGAGGAGGAACGTGTCCACCTTAAGTGCAGTAATAGACTATATATCAAATAAAAAAAAGATCTTGGAGAGATGTGCTCAGCTATAAGTGTTTGTGATAAAGGGTTCATTTTCTTTTTTTTTTTTTTTTTTGAGACAAAGTCTCACTCTGTTGCCCAGTTTGGAGTGCAGTGGCGTAATCTTCGCTCATTGCAACATCTGCCTGCTGAGTTTAAGTGATTCTCCTGGCTCAGCCTCCCAACTAGCTGGGATTACAGATAAGCACCACCATGCCTAGCTAATTTTTGTATTTTGTATAGAGATGGGGTTTCACCATGTTGGCCAGGCTGATCTCGAACTCCTGACCTCAGGTGATCCACCCACCTTGGCCTCCCAAAGTACTGGGATTACAGGCATGAGCCAAGGCAACCAGTCAATTTTCTTTATTACTACATTTTGCAAGAATTGATATTATCTTTAAAGCTAAATTAGGAATGCTTCTGTTCTCAAGATATCAGGATATCTGTACATTCTGTTTAGTAAATGTTATCAGTCTTCTCCCTTAACCATACACATCTAGAAGCTAGAAATATCTAAGTTTCTGGGAAGGCAGCCCAGCAAGTGTCAGCCTCATTTTCCTAGCCCTAACTTAATATGGAGTCACTCTGGTTCGAACATTTCTGACAATTTTGCCTCTTCTCTTTTTCTAAGATAGGTTGACTCAATTTATATGAGTTTATTCATGGATTCTCCATTTTGTTCCAATAATCTTTTGCCTATTCTTCCACCAATACCACATTGCCTTCTTTACTGTATCCTTATTATTTCTTATAATTTTGACAAATATTTTTCAACACTTACTGTGAGATGGACATTATAATAGGAGTTTATGGTAACATAACAATAGAGACAAAATCAGACAAGCACTTTGAACTCATGGATATAAAAATTCAGTTTGGAAAATAGATATTAATCAATAAATCTTACAAGTGAAGTAAAAAACCTCACATTGAAGAAGCCCTTCCCAAAGGTTGTGGGAGCGGGGAAGGGAAAAACTACATTATTCAAATATTTGAGTTATTATTAACCAAAGAGCAAAATGAAGAATATTTTTAACAATGTATAAGAGAATGATGTGTATAAAATTAGAAATAATTTGTAGACAGCACATGTTCAGCCTTTGTGTAGGAGGAAACATGTTGTAATTGAGGAACAAATGGGAAACCTGGGCAAGTCAATGGGATACAGAGGGCAAGGTGAAACTGAACACAAAATCTAGTTGTAAGTAGACAGTGACCAGAGCATGAGAACTTTGTATTCATGTTAAGGACTTTTATATTTATATTAAAAGCTTTTTATATTTATACTAAGGATCAATGGTAAGCTACTTTGAAGTTTTAAGCAAGGTGTGGGCACAAGGATGAGGTGAACTTGAACATACTGTTACCTTTAAAAATATCTCTATGATATAAGCTTTCAAAGGAGTGCTTGAAGGTGAAAGCAAGGAGAGATGTTTGGAAAGAGCTAAGAGGTTACTGTAGTAGTTCAAATGGAGATTATGACAATGTATAGAACAGAATGGTGGTGAAAAGAGAAAAGTGAGTAGATCAAAGACGTGGTAAGAAGGTCAACGAGGCAGAGATTTGCAAAGGATTGTGGGGTAAAGTGGATTCCAGATGTTTGATTTATATGGCTGCTTAAATGGTGGTGACACCAGGAGGAGGGTAAAGGTTGGAAGGTAATATAATGGTTGTGATTTCTGTCATCTTAAATTTGAGAAAATCTTGAGAAATTTAAGGGTGCCAAGCTATCTTTGGAAAAAGAGGAATAAAGAAATAAAAACAAAATACTGGGAGACTGAGGCAGGCAGATCACTTGAGGCTAGGAGTTCAAGACCAGCCTGGCCAACATGGTGAAACCTCATCTCTGCAAAATAAAAAAATTAGCCAGGCCTGGTGTCAGGCACCTGTAATCCCAGCTATTCTGGTGGTTGAGGCAGGAGAATCGCTTGAACCTGGGAGGCAGAGGTTCCAGTGAGCTGAGATCGCACCTCTGCACTCCAGCCTGGGCGACAGAGCAAGACTCTGTCTCAAAAAAAAAAAAAAAAAAAAAAAAAAAAAAAACTCTTAATAAGCTAGGGAAATACTTCTTTATAGATAATTATGATTACATTCCCATTGGGCCTAGATGGAGATAACAATAAATAAAAAATAAATGTGAATACTGATAAATAAGAATCTATAAATAGTGGACACCGTTCTAAGAAGAGAGACAACTATGCTTATGGAATGAATAGTAGGCATGGCTTTGCAGAAATAGGAGACAATTTATCTTGAAAGGGCCAGTTAAAGTCAGCATTTGTTAAGAATTCAATACAATGCCTGGTTATTATTCTATAGAGAATAGAGTCATAATGTTTGTTAAACAATGGAGGGAAAAATATCAGATTAGTATTTAACAGAGATAATTGTACCTATAGTGTAGAATAACAGTTCCTAAACTGTGGACTGTAGACCTGTGAGTATCTGAAAACTTTTAAAGGATCTACAAGGTCAAAACTCCTCTAAGATGTTTCTTGCTTTTTTTCACTGTGTTAATATTTGCAGTAATGTTGCAACAGCAATGATGAATAAAACTGCTTATGCCTTAACATGAATCAAAGCAGTTACACTAAATTATATGAGTATTCATTATATTCTTCCTCATTACAAATGCTTAGTAAGAAAAAACAGAAAGAAAATCTGCTGTTTTACTTGCAAAGTTCCTAGAAGCAGCAGAAATATATTATTAATTTTATTTAATCTCAACTTTGGGTACACATCTTTGAATGTTACGTGTCACAAAATGAGAAGTATGCATAAAGTACATGTTGCAGACCAAAATATCACTTTTGTATTGAGAAAAAGCACCTGTATATATAACTTTTTAGTTATGAGATGGATTGGCTGTTTGTGCAGGAAAGAGAGAATATATATGGCAGATCTGACTACCTTTCCTTAGAAAGGCCTGCTTGCAATGCTGGCCCTTGGATGACATCTGGGAGCTTGAATTTAGGGTATGTTCCCACCATCCCCCAAATCTTTGCATAAATAATGTGATTTATGCTGTACTCCTGATTTTACTCTGGGCATCTGGAATTTTGATACATGCTAGGCAGAAGTTGCTCACGTAACTAACTCCCAATAAAAACCTCGGGTGTTGAGACTGAATGAGCTTTTCTGGTAAGAACAACACTTCCCACATGTCACAACTCATTACTGGAGGACTTAAGTACATCCTGGAAGCTTGTGCCTGGTCTCCTCCAGATTTTCCTTCTTGAGCCTTTCCCCTTGGCTGACTTTACTTTGTTTCCTTTTGCTAGGATGCATCTTAGCATTGAATATGACTATATACTAATTTCTGTAAATCGCGAACTCAGGGGTAGTCTTGGGGATTCCTGACACTTTACTGTTTTTATAAAATACCCTTTACTAGAAAGAATGACTGACAAACTCTGATAATTCAAATATGGCTATTCTAAAGAACATTTTCTCAAAAATAAGTGATGCTATAACTTTGAAGTAAACAACTTAAAGTATTTGTTGCTAATAATAACATTTGAGCTTTCACGTTAAAATAAATTGGAAAATTAGTAGTCACCACCAAGAACTTGACATTTCTCATACTTAATACTTTTCTGATCATATTGTTATTGAACTTAATACAAATGAACCTGATTTTGATATCGTATAATAAAAGATTTCAGTATTTGGGATATCTACACAACTCAGGGAACCAGTATTTTCTAAATACCCATATATAATGCAGAAAATTCACAAGCAGGTAAGAGTCAAAGCACAGATATATCAAGAGATCCAACAGATCCTAATGTAAGAGGGTAAACGTTTGTTGATCTGGTTTCTAATTCCACATTGCAAATAATTATTAGCAATCTACCACTTATTGAATTTTGATGTTATCAAAGAAGAATGTTGACAGTAACCTGAAAAGGATATTAAAAAAGAAAGGCAGTTTTCAAACTATGTATTTGTGTGGAGCCATACATGATATCCTGAAGTGGAACACAGAAGCATATATGAGAATCCATTTGTCTTCTATTATACAGGTACATTAAAATGTTAAAGTAATACCACACTTCTCCATGTTTTGTATTAAACATAGTTATTTTATAAAAATATGCTACCATGTTTATATGTAATGGAATTGTAATGTATATTTTCAGATAAATCACACAAATATACATTTCTTAGTTATTCTTTCTAATGCAGCATATATCAGTGGGTGGAATCTACATTTAAAAAGCTCTTTGAGATCTTTAATATTATAAATGTATAAATAAGAGTATAAATGAGTCCTGAGACCAAAAAGATGAGAATTATTGGTAACAAAGACTAGAAATACTGGTATCTGGGAGGGAAGTTAAGGGATTATTACAATATTCCCAATGGTGACAAAGAGGAATTTAAATTAGGGAACCATAATAAGCTAGGAAAGAAAAACTGATTTAGAAAATTTCGTACTTAAAAATAACCAACCTAGATAACTGAATAAATGTCTGAATAGAAGAAAAGGGAAAAGTTGAACAAGGCCAAGGTTATGAGTCTGTGTGATGACATGGATTTCATCAGCATTGTTATGTAACAAAGAGAGACGTGTAAGGTCAAAACAAGGAGCTGTTAATGGATAACAGAATGTATGGAGTCACTGTACATTCTTTCTAAATACTTTCATCATAGAACTTGGAAACTTTGTCATTGTTCTCTATTTCAAAGATTGATTTTTTATTACAGCCATAAGTCACCAACTTTTATAATTATATTAGGTAAATTATCATTGCAAGGGTAAGCAGAAAGTTTGAACAAAATGGTTATGTATGACTGACTATATTACTTATTGCTCTGGAGCTTGGACTCCCAATCCAGTCAATCATTAAAGTTAGTTCCCTTCTGGTAAATATTATTGGTGTCTTTTTTTGGTTATTTTTAGAAATAACTGGTGATACATCATCAGTGAAACACTGTTGATTATGATTAATTAACACTTGTAGCTCAGGACAATTCTAACCATAGGAATTAAATATTTTTCTATCTAGGGAAACAAGACTTTCTCAAAGCCTAGTTTTATTTTTTAAGTCCAAATGACTGAAAGGTATTTGTACATAAAATTGTGTCAATAAATATAAACAGACCTGGGTAATTTTTGGAGTGTCAGGATCAGAGATAATCTCTTTTAAGAAACATCAGTGATGGAGGATTTTTGGGGGTTGGTTCAACAGCCAGAGACCCTGCTGCCAGTGGTGCCCCTGCCCAGGCCTCCCATTGCTCCAGGAGCAGGAGGGAGCCCTTTTCACACCTGTGGGTCCCAAGTTCTTGTCCTGTATCCAAGAAGAATGAGTTCACGTGGACAACTGGAGGGCAAGCAAGGCAAAGAGTTTTACTGAACAACGGAACAGCTCTCAGTAGAGAGGGGAGCTAAAGTGGCAGCCCCCTAGGTGAAGACAGGTCGCCCTCCACCTGAAGGCAGGGACCCCTAAGTGTGTCTGAGTGCAGGGTTTTGATGGGTTCAGAATCAGGGAGTGCATGGTCATTGGTTTGTGAGTAAGCAAACATGGCTAAAAAAATGTACCACTCAAAGATGGGCATGGCAATGTAGAAACCCAATTAGGGAAGGGTAGGTGTACGTAAAATAGGTGAAGGGAGGGGATAAATCAGAGGAAAGTGTGCCAAATGGGAAGAGAGGTTCTCAATTCAGTCCATGGATTTTTTTTCTAGACTTGTAGCTTGGTTTTTAGGCTTCCCACTGTTTTTGACTTGCAAGTTGGGTTTCACTGGGGCCCTGTCCCTATCTGCCTAGGAATTTGTGTGCCTCCTGCCACTATCATCACATCATAAGATTTCTTAAAGTTCACATGCCTTGTGATTATATATGAAGCTATACAAGAGTTTTAAAAGCTGTTTTTGTTAACAAATGATGTGTTATAACTTCCAGTACCTTAAAAAGTGCCTATAGATATTTTGTCTATATGCCTACCAATCTTGTCATCTTGATTGATGTGTAAAATTAAAAGGATTGGGAGGGAGTAGATTGCTAGAAATATGAAAGATCAATAAATTAAAATATACTGCTTTAATATAAACTTTATGGAATGCCATTAGCATTTCTATCATTATCCAATAAAACTGTCATCTTAAATATTGTATCTTTGGAATAATAATTAAAAACTAATATAGTAAGCAGTTCAAAATGTATTTTTCTAATTTCTGTGTAACATGATTTAGTGGATCATGTAACATTATTACAGATGATTATTGCAATTTAAAGTAAACAAACCCTTAAAACAATTGCTGATTGTGTGTGTACACTGGTACATACACAGATAGCAGTGCCTCCTTATTCATATATGTTCCAAGACCTCCAGTGGATACCTGAAACTAAGGATAGTACTGAACCATATATATATACTATGCACTCATTTATTTTTTCTTCCTCACAGTTTCAGGGATAAAAGATTTGTTCTTACCATAGGTGCTAGCAACCTCTGCATACAATTTTTTTCTTTCCTTATTAAGAACTTTCACCTTTTCACTTAAAGAAAACACTTTAGGGCTTCTCTTTGACATATCCAGATGCTGGCATCACTACTCTTGTGTTTAGGGGTCATTAGTAAAATAAGGGTGACTTGAACACAAGCACTGACATATCAGTTGATCTGACCACCAAGATGGCTACCAGGAGACTAATGGGTGGGTAGCATGAACAGTGTGGACATGCTGGACATAGGAATGACTCACCTCCCCAGCAAGACAGAACAGGAAAATACAAGACTTCATCACACTACTCATAACAGCAGCAATTTAAAATTTTATACATTGTTTAGTCCTGGAATTTTCCGTTTAGTATTTTTGAACCAGGGTTAACACCAAGTAACTGAAACTTCTGAAAGTGAAATAGCCAATAAGGAGCAACTCCCATTTCTCTGTTCTAAATGCCATTTTCTAATGTCTGCATTTCAGAGATAAAAATTCAGTCATTAAAATCATATACATACCTTAAAACATTAATATAGTGGTGACATATTTAAGTTGGTATAGTCATCAGCATTTTAAATAAATACTAGCATAAAACATAAAACACATCAAATTCCATGTGAAAATCAAGGTCTGTAAAATTAGGGAAGTGGTGAATTTTCTCTTTAGAAGTAAATTTCTAACATTATATATATTACTGATGAGTAAGCCAACCTCAGAATCCCAGAATTACTTATTACCTAATAATTGAGAAAATATAAAATTATATTCTTGGCACAAAGACATCGTGTTTAATCTGAAGTGAACTTCAGCTACTACAGCAATACTTCTCAACTTTACTCTGAGAAAATTAAATACTTTACAGAGTAATTAGTGAGTATAAACAGGCTTTCAACTTTTTCAAATTACTTTAGGTTGTTAGATGCTAACTGACATAAACCTAATTCAAACTAATTTAGGGAGAAAAATAAAGAGCATTTCTTCAGAGAATTCAATGAAAATATAACAACCAAAATACAGATGGCAGAGATGAAACGAACTTATGAACAACTGGACCAGGGACAAAAATGCTATCAGAACTCTCTTGGTACTAATTTATTTTATTTCAGTATGCTGGCCTTATCGTCTTTCACTTTAAAGCTGTTTTCCCTAAATAGCAGGAAATACAACCAGCGAGCATGCCAGTGTTTTTATGACTTAACAACTTTTGTCACCATGAGGAAATTGCTTTTCTTCTAGGTTAGCATTTGAAAAATCTCAGGCAAGAACCCTGACTCAGGCAATTTGGCTGGTGCCCACTTTCAAATTCACCAAGTGTGATATGATATTCTCTCATTAGCCTCAGTTGGATCATGGAGTAAGAGACACACTTACGTTTCAAGGAGCTTTTCCCAGAGGTAGTAGCATTGGGGATCCATTAATGTGAATTAGAGGCTGTTGCAGAGAAGAAGGGAAAAAATATTTGTCTTGAAGCCATTAGAATAGATATTTACTGTTCCTGTATTTTTCTAATGTTTCAGAGACTTGGGCAAAATTATGTTGACACAGGCTGTCACACACCAGACATTTCTCTGGGTTTATTATGATCTGCTTTTTCAAAGATCCATCATCTTAAAATAATAGCTCTTTGAAATTCCAAGGTATAGCTTATGTGCGTTCCTTGAACTAGTTTGCTCAGTGTTCAAATAAAACCCACAATATCTTCCTTTACTTTTTAAGTACTCTTTGATGATATTGCCCCTTTCTGACAATTTCCAAAGCAATAGTTATGGCATCATTTCCTGCCAAAAGCCTCCCTGTCTGCCAGAAGAATGAATGTAGCTGCTAAAGTTTTTTTAACATTATTGCAAAACTTGCCATAGTCTGTGTAGTGGATGCCATATCTGTTCCATGGTGTCACATCTACCATCTCAGGCAAAGCTGCTTTGCACCAAAGTTGGTAATGCCCGTCACTGTCAATATCTAATGCTGGAAAGGTGAGAATTATTCTTAGTAGTAGAGCACTAGAAGAACTTTATGTTTGACCATAGCAGATAGAGAAGGAGGGCATGGGAAACAAAGCAAGTACCAGGAAAAATTCTTAGGAAAACAAAAATTCGTTTAAGAAATGATAAATATAAAGCAAACTAACTGAGATATTTTGTAACTGCCAATATATAGCATGAGAAAGTAGAAAGTACCTTCAGGACTCTATGACTTCAGAAACGAATTACGTTTTCATAATTCTAATGAGTTAAGTGATGATTTTTATTTTATTTGCAAACACTATCTCACAAAGCACAAAGATTTAAAATTAACATAGAAAATAGGTATTACTTACTTTTAAATGTAAAATAATGGCATAAATGATGGAAAATGGATGGCAGCTGGTAGAAAGAACATGAGAATAGGAGTCAAAATTTGCTCATCTAACATAATTAAAAGTTGTAATATTATGTAGAAAATAAAAAATACATATATATATTTACATAGAGTCTGGAGAAAAGAATATGGAGATGACATACAGTTTAATTGTATTTAGTTTCTGATATTTCCCAACAGGCAGGTAGAATATATTATTCAAAGAGAATACACAAAAAAATTAATCTGAAGCAATTATATTAAAGATATTGTGATAACAAAAGGCTGAGTTGCTGAATTTGATAATTACTAGGAGCAGGAGCAGAGAATTGCTTGAGTATGAGTCTGTCTCTCAGTGTGTAGATTGTTTTTTGCACAGTGTGTTTTATTTATGCACATTTCTATATTGTAAAATATAATTTAAAATTTTATGGTATAATTTACCATCAGTGGTTTTCAGCATTAAATAAACATGGCAGCAAGATAATGCAACTGCCCCATTAACTTAGCAGATATGCATGAACTTGCTTGAAGTCCAGATCAGCAAAATCCAGGTTTATTCAAGAACCTTTGTTACACACACCTGGGAAAAGAGAGATAGACTTTCTTTGTAAGCCTTCTAATTTCTTTTTTTTTTTTTTTTTGAGACGGAGTCTCGCTCTGTCGCCCAGGCTGGAGTGCAGTGGCCAGATCTCAGCTCACTGCAAGCTCCGCCTCCCGGGTTCACACCATTCTCCTGTCTCAGCCTCCCCAGTAGCTGGGACTACAGGCGCCCGCCATCTCGCCCAGCTAGTTTTTGTATTTTTTAGTAGAGACGGGGTTTCACCGTGTTCGCCAGGATGGTCTCGATCTCCTGACCTCGTGATCCGCCCGTCTCGGCCTCCCAAAGTGCTGGGATTACAGGTTTGAGCCACCGCGCCCGGCCCGCCTTCTAATTTCTTTACTGGCCTTGAACATTGATACTGGCCTTGAACATTGATACCACTTTCTTCAATTATTTGGTACCATTTATTAGTCCCTTACTTTATGCCAACATATTCCCAATTATATGCTTCATATTTTATTTCATCCCCAGAGCAAAGCTCTGCATACTTCCAGTGCAGAAATCAAGGCCAATATTTACTTATTTTTCTAACAAGTAGTATATTCCCTTGCAAATAAAAGACAATAGCCATCTATGGAATGTGATGGTGAAATTCAGAGAACTAGACAAAAAATGCAATTACAGAATAATTTACATTTTCTGGCATGTTTTTATTGAAAGAATGAAGTATCATTTTCATATAGAAAAAAGCTAGGAAGCTTTTAGCATTCTTGCAATCCATTCTTGATTTGTTAAATACCTTCGTCAGGAAAAATAAAAAATAAAAATAGACATTAAGAATATAATGAAGAGAAGGGGAGGAAGAGGAGAGAATTTTAAGAGAGGAGGTGAAGTGGAAGGAGAGTAGATAAGGCACAAGAAAGCAGGAGTGAACAGTGTCAAGAGATTTGGAGAAATGGGTTACTTACCATTATATCAACACCCACTCAACACTGATCTCTCCCTCTGGAATCATTGTTACAACATACTTAACCACACAGAAGAGTTTTATCATCCCCCAGACTTGATTTTGCTTCATTCCTACATGCCTTATTTAACCACCTGATAACTTTGTTTAATGATAATTTTCAGAATTGTAGGACAGAAACATCATCCAAAATTCTATGCTATAGTACCACAACAAGGCCAACATAAACCTTCGATCTAGAGACTGGAGTGGTTTTAAATATCACAAGGAAATCAAGGATCACAGGGAAATCAACAACAGTGAGCTTCAGAGTCAGTGAGGGAGAGGTGCAGTCATGAATAAAAGCAACTTTGGAGCCCTTTTTTTCCTTTCATCTCCTCCCCTCCAATTTCTGACTATGGAAATATATATATATATATGTAGAGCCATTTATGCTGCCTGTGGAGCTCTAATGACTACTCTGCTTAGGCATCCTAGTGAGCTGGAGGTAGAAAATAATGACTGTCGGGCAGGAGATGTCATCCAGAAGGTCAAAGACTGCAGCTTGCAAAGTTCTGCATAGGAATGAAATGCCATCCAGTCTAGCTGCTGAGGTGCATTTAATCTGGCACCAAAGTAATTTGTCTCTAAGCAGCTTCTGCTGAAGTAAAGAAGTGCACATTACAGTGCTCATGATCGAGATAGGTTCAAAGGGTCGGTGATCAAATTGCAGTTACAAACTTCCCATGAATTCCCAGCTCTTGAAATCAAAACTACAGACTATGAATGGCAAGTTAATTCTATTTGTTTTGTTTCTACAAAGCCATAAACAATGGTAGAATATGTTAATGTATTATCTTCCACGTTTATATATCATGTTATTAAAATGGCAGTGTTTACAACACTTAAAAGTCCTCCAACTTAAATCTAAGTGAAGGAATGCATAATGAAGAAATCAGAATGAGTGGGGTTTACACACTGATTGCCTTATGGATTTTGGTATTCTTTTTATATTAACTATACCTAATTGAAAACTACTATGTCTTAATTTGTTTTCTATTGCTATAACTGAATACTCACGGCTGAGTAACTTACAAAGAAAATAAATACATTTCTCACAGTTCTGGATGCTGGGAAGTCCAAGATCGAGGGGCTGTATCTGATGAGAACCTTCGTGCTAATGGTGACTCTGCAGAGTCCCTTGGTGGTGCAGGACATTACATGGCAAGAACAGCTCACAAGAGATGTCCAAACTTGCTTACCCATTTTCATGATAATTCACCCACTCCCTCAGTACCCAGTAATCCATGAATGGATTAACCCATTTATGAGAGCAGAACCCTCAAGACTCATTGCCTCCTAAAAGTTCCATCTCTCAACACTGCTGCACTGGGGACCAATTTATAACACATGAACTTTGGGGAACAAATTCAAAACATAGCATAATATAAAACAGGTTTCTTTGTTTAGTTGACTTAGATGAGAATTCACAAATCTACTGTTATGAGATATTGATCATTAATTTATGTACATCTAATATGAGCTATCGATTTCTTTTTAAGATATGAGAATATCTCTTAAGGGCAAAAATTACAAAGCCTCATCCACGTATTATTTCTCTCCTTTGATCACATAAACAATGGCTCTCTTATCTACTCCTTAGCCTCTAGCTGCTATTGACACATGCAAATAATTGCTGTTTCAGTCTGTTACAGTTAGGACCATCAGTGGACAAGCTTAAAGATGAAGAGTAAAGAGATAAAATAATTGGCTATGCATGTGTCTATTTGAGTAGAAGTAATGCCCTTTAATGGCATCATTTCTAAATAATGTTAGTAAAGTTGAAGAGAGAGAAAAATGGTGATTACCTAGTTTTCTTGAAAATTTTTATATATGTATCGGCTTTATTGATTTCAGTGATTGAGAAGCACTACCTGTCTTTTGTAAAATCAGAAATAAAATTATTTGGGAATGTGTGTAATAATAATAGGAATAAAAATAATAAAAGGATACAATAGGTGACACTTATTAAGTACAATATCCCACCCATTCCTAAGTGTTTTACTTGTATTCACATTTAATTCTACCAGTGATCCTATAAGTTAGATACAATTATTAGACCCATTTATAGATGAAAAAAGTGAGGCTTATAAAACCTAAGATTAAATAACTTGCCAAAGATACCTCTGGTGTGACTACTGAGCCAGGCTATTTAATTCTGCAGTTAACTGTTTTCCTTAGCAGTGATCTTAAGCCTATCACAATATTGCCACAGAGATGACACCTGTAGCCCTTTGTTAAGCCTGTTACGTATCACTTCATCTTTTATAATTTATATATTGTCACAAATTAACATATTAATAAAGAAAATCGGCATGTGCTTTGTCAATCTAGACAAAATATGATAGCAGTATTACAGATTGACGTATCTATTTCAATATGTGAAGTCAAAGTCTACCATTTCACTGAGCATATAAAAATTCCAATAATGTATGAAGGCCCAATAATTCATTTAAATTAAATCCCATAGATGAGTATTTAGGCTGTTTTTGATCTTTTGCCTTTTATACATGATGCCTTATTTATTTAAAAAGACTACATACGTATATATTTATGCACTTGTGTATTCATTTATGAGCCACACAACTTTTCCCAGGTTGCAATTCTAGTATCTATTTTTATTAATTGTTTCAAAATGTGATTGCTCTATGTTCTGTAACTAATATTTCTCATGAATAACTACTACGCGATGATTTCTTCAGCTCTTTTAGTTCAGATTATGTCCTTTTATGATTGTTATGGACTAAGTTGTGTCCTTCCCAAAAGGCGTAGGTTGAAGTCCTAACCCACAATGTGACTGTTTTTGGAAATAGGGACTTGAAGGAATTAATTAAGTTTAAATGGGGTCACAAGGGGTAGACCCTCATCCAATAGGACTAGTGTCCTTATCAGAAAAAGAAAAAAAACAGACATCGGGAGTACATACACAGAGAAAGACCAAGTGAGGACACGGTGAGAAGTTGGCCACTGCAAGTCAGGGATGAAGCCCTCACCCAGAATCCAACCTTACCATCACCTTGACCTTGGACATCCAACCTCAAGAACTGTGAGGCAATACATTTGTCTAAGCTACTCAGTCTAAGGTATTCTGTTACGGCATCCTTAGAAGATGAATATAAGTGACTTAGGTCCTTTCTGATAAATATTCCATATTTAATATGTCTTATATTTCCCTATTTCTTTTCCAAAAGGTGATTTCACATACTGGAAAATGAGAAATAAAAGCTTACACAATTTGTTTCCTACAAGAAAATGATGGGGCCTCGTGACCTGCTATCTATCTGACTTTGACTTTGAGTGGTCCGCTGAATTCATTTCTTGCCCCAGTGACTGCTGAGGTTCAGCAGCTGCCTGTCCCCTTTTGGGGATGTGGCTAATTGTCCAAAATTTCACTGTCTAGAGTGGACAAGGTGTCTTCCCTTTCAGTGTTGTCTGTACCTCCAGGTCTCCTGATCCTATGTGGGAACTTCCAGATCCCAGATTTGGTTGAGTCAGACCTGCTGCTCCAGGCTACTGTTTCAAATCACCTGTTCTCTAACACTGTTGTATTGCTTCTGGGGCATATTTTTCGAGAGGTGTGGTCTATTCTTAGGGAATCTGGTTACCAGTTCTGAATTCCTTATGTTTCTTCTTGCAAATATAGCAGTTTCTAAGACACCTATACCTTTGAGTTTTTACTTATTGTAAAATAAGTAATAAGTTTTTACTTATTTACTTATTGTAAATTACTTATTGTAAAATAAGTAATAAGTTTTTACTTATTTACTTATTGTTGGGCTAGAGTAAGACACGGTTGTGTATCTCCCCTTTTATCTTCTTATGTCATGTCCTTGTCACTTATCCTGAGCAGAAAGGGGAAGATTTTGCAATTCTTTCTATGTGCCTGAAGCAGCCCTATACCATTTTCTACATCCTTTTTATGATATGGCTTATAGTAAAATTTTACGACTCTGTCTTTCAGACCATTTTTTGATGAGAGCTAAAATAATTTATTAAAACATACTACTTTTCTGCCTTAAAAAAAAAAAAAAAAAAAAAAAACCTGACTTTAAGGATTATTTTTGTTGTTGATCATGACACAGACCAAAAGAAAAAAAAAAAAAACACCTTAATATGTGTATTAAAGATTGATTAAGCACTTATTTCTTTTTGAATTCTTACTGCAATAATCCCAAACTATCCTGAAGTAAGTACATTAGTCTAAAGGAATAGAAAAAGGGAAGAGTGAGAAATTGTATACTAATACAGAGCAAATTTAGAAGCACATTTTAAATTGTCTAAAGATACTATCTTTACGACACATGAATTTCTCAACATTGACTTTATAAGTGAATGAAATAATAGTTCAATTCTTAGGGAGATTATTAGAAAACACTGAGAATTTTTTTTAAATCTACTAAAAAATACTTAACTGAAATTTTTCTAATTGCTAAAAAGGAGAAGTGACCATAAGAGTGAGTAAAAAGGTCATCTGGGAAGTCTCCCCTGAAGAAATGACACCTAGACTGAAAATCAAAGAGGCAACAACTCTTAGGGAGAGTGAGGAATTGGTGGGCATAAAGAATAGCAGTGTCCAGGAGGGTGCATGCCCCTTGGAAAGGAGGAAGGGAAGAGGGCAAGGGTAATGCATAAAAGAGAAAATAGCGCCCAATTAACTCTTAAGCAAGAGGTGGGACTTTTCTAGGAGAGCTAATATGGCGTCAATAAAAACAATAATGTGAGCACAGGGATGGTGTGTGCAGACATCTTCTGGATTATTTGGTGAATGCCAGGAAATAGTCATAGCTGGGAACAGAGATGGTGGGCAGTGGAAAACACTGTCACAATCATTGGCTCTGCTTGATTTACTGTACTCCACAGAGATTCATGCAAAGGTGTTAGGTAATGAAGTGCTATTGAAACCGGAAGGGTTCCCTTGTCCCCCTCTGAGGGTGTGTGGGGGGGTGTGGCTCCTTTCTTCACTGCTCACACCTCTAGGGAGAGCATGTGGACAGGCAAGCTGTGGGGCTCCGATCCCACGGCAGTGTCTAGGGGTGAATGTTTGCAGCTCCTGAAGCCCCAGTGGGCGTGTGTTCTTTTCGTTTAGCTCTTTTCGTTTAGCCGTCCATAGGCGGGTTACCTTAGCGCAATTAGATTGCCTTCCTTATCACAAGGACAGAGGGCTCTCTGTATCCCAGGGATTCTTGCCTTGGTGTACCAGCATAATCAGATCACACATGGGCTTGGAGAATGTGTGCAAGTTTTATGGAGTGGAAGTAGCTCTCAGCAGATGGGGAAGCCAGAAGGGAGATGGTTTTCCCCTGGAGTGGAGCTGCTCGGTGGCCCGGGCTGTCCTCCAACCACCCCGCCCAAACTCCACGGTGTTGCCCCGGTGGATGGCCTGCCGCCTGCCACCTCTATCCGTCTGCTCTTACAGCAGCATGCTCCCCTCAACATCCAGCCGCTTGTGTCTTCTTCTGCTGATGCATTCCTCTCGACGTCCAGTCTGCCTGCTAGGGTCTTGGTGTTTTTACTGGCACAGGGTGGGGGCACGGCGGGCCAGGGTGGTTTGGGAAATGCAACATTTGCCCGCAAATGCAAGGTTGCCTGTCCTCACCTGGGTCCATGGGCACAGGCCCGAGGGTAGAGCTCTCATCAGGGACCTGCCCTTCTCCTCCCAGCACTTCTCTGCCCCTCTCCCATGTCAGTATGGTCAGAGTGTATTAGAAAAATATTTCCAACTATAGTTTAGGCTATTGTTTGAATGTTTGTCACCTCCAAAACCTGTGTCAAAATTTAATTGCCACTGTAACATTATCAGGAAATGAGATACTTAAAAAGTGATTAAACCATGAGCACTCTGTCCTCAAAGGTGGGACTGGTGCCATTATAAAGGACAAACGTGGCCCTCTTTTTGCCCTTCCACCTTCTTCCATAGGATGTCACCCCAAGAAGACCCTTGCTAGATGCCTGAACCTCGATCTTGTACTTCTTAGCCTCCAGAACTGTGAGCAAATACATTTCTGTTTGTTGTGAATTGCCCAGTCTGCAGTATTCTGTTACAGCATCATGAAATGGATTGAGACAGAAAATTAGTACTGGACAACAGGTGTTGCTATAACAACCGAATACTTGGAAGTGGTTTTGGAACTGGGTAATGGGTTGAGGCTGGAAGAATTTGGAAGAGCAAGCTACAAAAACCTGAATTTCTGTTAAAGGAGCATTAAAGACAAACCTAGTGAGGGATCGGAAGAGAACGTTCCATTGTAAGGAACGTCTGGTACTTCTTAGAGATTATCTACGTTATCATAATCAGAATGTTGTTAAAAATATGAACAGTAAAGGCCACCCTGATGATGTCTCAGATGGCAGAAATGAATTGGGTATTGTAAACTGTAGAAAAGGCCATCCCTGTTGTAAGGTGAGAAAGAATCTTGCTGAATAATGTCTGTGCCCAAAGGCTTTATGAAAGGCAGAATGTAGGAATGATGAACTAGGATATCTGGCAGAAGAAATGTCTAAGCAGCAAAGCATTCAATGTGCTGTGTGGCTTATTTTAACAGCATACAGTAAAATGTGAAAATGGAGAAATCATTTAAAATCATAATTGATCATTAAAATGTGAACAGAATTTAGGGATTTGGAGAATTCTCAACCTGGCCATTTGGTGGAAAATAAAAGCATTTTTCAGGACAGGATTTTTCAGGACAGGAAAATGAATGTGGTGAAGGGACCATTTGATAAGAAAATTAATATGAAAAGAACAAAGCCAGAGGATATTACCAAAACAATGGGAGAATGACCACAAAGGCGCTCTTGAGATTACTTCTGTCACCCCTCCCATCACAGACCCAGAGTGCCAAGGTCTGGGGGAAGGAAATATAGCAAAAGAGAGGCCTAGGGTGTCCTCAGGACCATGGGGGTTACGAAAGACTGCCTCAATGTTTGTACCCAGCATTCTGTCTGTTCTGATACAACATTCCTCAGCTAGCCGCCCAATATATGACTTCAGCAGACTTGGGTGTGGTTGTAACTACTGCTCTAGAAAGTTCACTCTGTAAACCGTGGCAGCATCCACAGGGTGCTAATCCTCCAGGTGCAAAAAAATGCAAAAGTTGTGAGAGCATGGCTTTCTTTACCCAGATTTCAAAGGTTGCTGTGGACAGTATGGAGGTTCAGGCAGAGATTTGTGTTGGGGCAGAGCTGCTAAAGAGTCCCCACTAGGGCTGCACCTACTGCAGCCGTGGGAGCAAGGCCCATGTACCCTGGAACTATAGAGCTATCAGCGTGCAATGTCAGCCTGGGAGAGATGCAGATATAAGATTCTAACCTGTGGAAGCTGTTGTATTGCAAACCCATAGGGGTAGCGCTGCCTGGGTCCTTAGGGGAGCCAGCACCACCCCAATATGTCTGTAAAGCAGGATATAGTCAAAAGAGGGTATTCTCAAAATTTAGGGTTTAGTATTGTTTACTTTATTGGGTTTGCACTTGCTTGGGACCTGTTTTTCCTTATTTTCTTTCTTATTTCTCCCTTTTAGAATGGAAATGTCTATTTATGCCTGTTCTACCATTGTGTTTTAGAAGCACATAACTTGATTAATTTCACCAATTCACAGCTGAAAAGAAATTTGCATCAGGATGAATCAACCTTTGGGTCTCACCCATATCTAATTTAGATGAGACTCTAGACATTGAAATTTTGAGTTGATACTGGAACACTTGGGGCTATAGATATGGAATGAATGTCTTTTTTATGTGAGAAGAACATTAGTTTTTGGGAGCCAGGGCAGAATGATATGGTTTGAATATTTGTCCCATCAGAAACTCATGTTAAAATGTAATTGCTATGATAACAATATTACAAGGTGAGAGCTTTAGGTGATGATGAGGCGATGAGGGTTCCACCCACCCCCATGGGTAGGATTGGTGTCATTATAAAAGGGCAAGTTTGGTCCTTTCTTTGCCCTTCTGCCTTCCACCATGAGATGATACAACAAGAAAACCTCACAAGATGCCAGCCGCTTGATATAGGAGTTCCCAGGCTGCAGAGCTGT
Organism: Rhinopithecus roxellana; assembly: GCF_007565055.1. Classification (NCBI taxonomy): domain Eukaryota; kingdom Metazoa; phylum Chordata; class Mammalia; order Primates; family Cercopithecidae; genus Rhinopithecus; species Rhinopithecus roxellana. The sequence goes on along the minus strand of NC_044561.1, from coordinate 61,714,059 downwards.
CAGCCAATGCATTGCTGTTATAAATTACTCAGTCTCAGGTATTCTGTTCTAGCAGCACAAAATGAACCAAGAACAGTATGAAGTAAATTTAATGTGAGAGGAAATTTATACTGAAGTTAAGGAAATTCTGTGAAAAACTTTTTAATAATCTTGACAAGACATAAGGGGAATTTAATTGAGGCAGTAGTGATAGGAAAGATGAGAAAAACCATCTGCAAATGCTTGAGATTTTACAGAGGCTAGATTGCATTACCGCTTTGGATCAAATGGTTGAAATAAAAAATAATTTACAATAATATATTTCTGTTTGGAGTGCCTGTGGGGGTGACATATTTTATTTTTTTATTTTTTGAGACAGAGTCTTGCTCTGTCACCTAGGTTGGAATGCAGCGGTGGGATTATGGCTCACTGCAGCCTTGAACTTCTGGGCTCAAGCAATCCTCCCACCTCAGCCTCCAGAATAGCTAGGACTACAGGCATGTGACACCAGACTCAGCTAATTTTAAAAAAATTTTTGTAACGATGGGATCTCACTGAGTTGCCCATGCTGATCTCAAACTTCTGGCCTTAAGTGATCTTCCTTCCTGGGCCCCCCACAGTGCTTGAGATGACAGGCATGAGTCACTAAGTCTGCTGATGTCATTTTTAATTTGAGAGTGGAAATATAAGAAGAGTCACCAGTTTTAAGAGAGAGATGATGTTGGAGAGTCTGCTTTTGGTATTTAATTTTTTTGATAATTAACTTTTCAATTGAATTATTATTTGCAGTCTTTAGATTGTCATTTCACAATTAATACAACCAGGGCAATTTTGTTATCTTAACAAAAGGACCTCATTTCTAAAGTACTGATATTTTGGAAGAGGACACTTTTAGAATTTTCTTTCAAAAATATCAGCGAATGAATTTGTATATTACTTCCCTTCTACTGTTATAACAGACTTCAACTTCGATATGCAAAATCTTTAGCATTTCTTATTTCCTCTACAAGCAAACCTAAGTAAGTAAGGCTAATTAACATGTTTTTTTAATTTTTTCATTTGGGTTCTAAATTTGTATCAGTTTCAACATAATGATGTCCATAATAAGATATGGTTTTCCGGGAGTTATTATAAAATTGCACATAGCTGAAATTTAGCAGTCTCAGAATAAGAAAAGGTCTACATATAATTACATTTAAGTTTGCATATTATATTTAATTATTTTAATAACTTGTCTTGACTTTTATTTCTAAGAACTATAATCTTACACATTCTGTAGTCAAATACACACACGGATAATAAAATAAGAAAACTAGAGCTGTATATTTTAAATAATACAAGATGTTTCATTTATTTAGCAGTGAGGAAAATGTGATGATGATTTATTAGTCTGAAAATTATAAATGATATTGAAGCTAGGATGTAAGATTGCTAATGCTAAAAATATCATCTATTTTATTCTGAGTAACAGTTTACATTTAACCCTCTTCATTTTTAAATCCTTTTCTCTTTTTGTACTCCTATCATATGGGTTGAATATTCCTTATTTGAAATATCTGGGACCGGAAATGTTTTGAATTTTGGAAGATTTACATATACATGATGAGACATCTTAAGAATGAAATCCAAGTCTAAACACAAAATTCATTCATATTTCCTATAGACTGATACATGTAGCTTACAGGTAATTTTATATAATATCTTCAATAACTTTGTGCAAATGAAGCTTTGACTGCTTTTTGACTGTGCCTAGTCACGTGAAGTTAGGAGTAGAATTTTCCAACTGTGGTATCATGTTGGTGCTCAGAAAATTTCACAATTGGGAACATTTCACATTATGAATTTCCAGATTAGTAATGCTCAACTTGTAGCTAATATGGATCCCATTTTCTCTGTTCTTATTCACTGTTTACCCAACTTTATCTTTCTTTGAGTAACTAATGGAAAATCTTAAGCATGAACAAGATAACATGTCAAAATAGATACTACAAATAAATTATTAAACCATCTTTTGAAAGAGATGGATCATGGAAGGTGTAAAGAAAATATCGAGAAGAAATTATATGTAAAAACAGAAAACATAGCAAACAACAGACCCTAAAATAATTCCAACACAGAAAAAAAAATTAAATGCTGAATAAAATATTAAAAAAAAAAATTTAAACATATGGATGACCTAGTAATATCCGGCCAGCATGAGACAAAGGACTTCAGAGAGAGAGGAAGTTACTGGTGCCAAAGGGTGCCCTGAAGGTGTGAGCGTTACCCAGTGATTGGATGCTTTGTTTCAGTGACCATGTGGGGACAAGACACAGAGCCTCAGGCCTTTGCATCAAGTGGAGGCCCTTGAGTGTTAAAACTTCAAGGTAAATAAGCCCTTCATGCAAAGAGAAATGGAAGAGAAACTTGTCTGTTTTACCTATTTCTCTCCATGGAAAGAAGAGGAAAAAAAAATGTATCCTTAGAACTCTCCTAAGAAGACACTTTTAGAAACACCCTGGTCCATACAGAACTCAATTACATTCCCACTTGCTCTGATGGCCCAAAAGCTAATTAATTTTCAACAGTCAGCAATTTCAAGCATCATTATCCGAGTAAAGGATATTTTCGAAAAGCAGGTGTCTGTGAAAGGAAAATAAATCTTGGAACCCCAAAATCACTAAGCTAGAGGGAAAAATCAAGCTGAGAACTGCTTAGGGAAAACCTGCCTCCCATTCTGTTCAAAGTCATCCTTCTGCACACTGAGATAAATGTATATGTGATTGCTTCCTTTGGAAAGGCTAATCAAAAACTCAGAAAAATGCAATTATTTGCCTCTTATCTACCTATGACCTGGAAGCCCCCTCCCCACTTCAAGTTGTCTGACCTTTCTGGACTGAACCAATGTACATCTTGCATATATTGATCAATGTCTTATGTCTCCCTAAAATGTATAAACCAGGTGTGCCCCAACCACCCTGGACACTTGTTGTCAGAAACTCCTGAGATTGTGTCACAGGGACGTGCCCTTAACTTTGGCAAAATAAACTTCCCAACTTGACTAAGACCTGTCTCAGATATTTGAGGTTCACATTTCAATTAATTAGTGAATTGTGATGTGTTGGTAGCATGCCATTAAGATAGTAAATACTTTCAGGCAAGATGCCCAACATCGTGTTGATTTCATATGGCTAATACCTACTAATATGATATAACAGGAAATGTTACAGGATCCTTGGGGTGTCGCTTCACCAGCCAGAAACCTCTGTGGCCAGTGGCACCCATGCCCAAGTTTTGCTCAGGCTGCTGGGCTCCCTTGGCCTGGAAGGCTACACTCAGCTCACACTACTGGCCTGGATCCCATGCCTCCAAGGGCAAGCACAGCGGTGAGGGCAAGCAACATGTATGAGCAAGCAAGCATGGGGTCTGGCCTCTACGCACAGCCAAGCATGCTGGCTGCAGTGGCATGGGCACCAGCTCCCTGCGAGGCTTCGGTTGGACTAGGCATAGGGCAAGCAGCTTCCACAGCTGGCACTGGGGAATGCAGTGGCACCTAGAAGCTTGGAGACACCCAGAAACTTGGAGATGCCTTGCAGCCCCAAGAGGGTATCACAGCCCTGGCTCAGGGAGCTCCTAAGTCTAGGCTCCTCAAAGGGCCACAACTCTTCTCTCCTTCTTGTCATCTGCAACATGGTGACCGAGGGGCATAGTTCAGCTCTGTTTGTGTTACAGCTATTTTAGTGCCCCCTTTCGGCGAGTCCTGAGTTATTCCCCTGTGCCCAGGAAGAATGAGGCACATGGACAAAAGGATGGTGAGCAAGGTGAAAAGGAGCTTTATTGAGTGCTAGAACAGCTCAGAGGAGACCCACAGCAGGTAGATTTTCTCTGCAGCCAGGGTGTCCTGATGAGTGTTCAGCTCTCATCAGACAGGAGACTCTGGAGTGCGTAGCTCCTCTCTGCAGTTAGATTGTCTTGTCATCTTCTCAGCTTTAAGCAGAGAGGAGACCCTGGAGTGGATAGCTCCTCTCAGCTGTTGATCATCCTCCCTCTGCTGATTGATCCGTGAATGGCCATGGATGGGCTCAGATAAAGCACTGTAAGTTCCCACTCTGGTCCACAGGGCTGGTAACCCAGTCCCCAGGCTTCAGGCCTTCCCTTGCTTGAAAATGGGGCTTCATTGGGGACCCGCCCCTTTCCACCCAGGAGCCTGTCTGCTTCCTGCTGCAGTTCATGGAACGCAGGCTGGTCATGCCAAGAGGTGCCTGCAGGCAAGCACTGAGTAACCCTCAGCCCGTCCTTGGCCTCCTTCGTGTGCTTGTCAGCTCCTAAAGGCAGGACTTTTGTATGTTTCTAAAATAATAACTATATTAAAGTTGTCACAACTAAGAAATCATTGTGAAAAAATAAAATAAAATCTCAGGACCCCAAAGTCACCATTCCAAAGGTAAAAGTTAAGCTATGGGACTGAGTCATTGAAAAAAAGCTGAGTTCCTTTGTTCAACAGACAGCTATAATTACACATACTTATTTTATCTTACATAAAATGTAGATCTATTGAGTGCTAGATGAATGCATAATTGCCTTATTCCCCCACTTCTTTCTTTTGACTTGTGAAATTACACGTTATTCTTCCCCAAAATAATAATTATAAGAGTTAGTCCCCAGACTAAATTTTAGAAAATCATAATTCCTCAGACCAATTTTAAGAAAAACACTGGACAAACTTAAATTGCGAAACATGTAAAATGTGGATTCAGTCAGCATTAATCAAAGCCTCTCAAGAAAGTATTTGCTTACCTCACTGTCTACGCTACTCTCCATCTTTCTTCCCTCTTTCCCTTCCTGCTGCTCTTTCCCATTTAAATATTGAACTTCTTAAAACTCTTTTTGGAAAAAGTGCATCCCACAGATCCTACGGTAACTTTTGTCTCTTTTTCGCCGGTCACATCCTCAATCTTGGAAAAATAAACCTCTAAATTGAGACCTGTCTCAGGCACTTTTAGGTTGACACCAGCATTAGTGCATTACCATTAACTGAACTCCTATTCTTCTTTGATTTCACAAGCTTTTCCACTAATGTTCTTTTACTATCCCAGAACTGAGTTCAGGATGCCACATCTCGTTTTACCATGATGCTCCCTTAATCTTACCTGGTCCACAACTGTTTCTTAGTCTTTTTTGTTTTTATGCCCTTCACAGTTTTGAGGAGTACTGGTCAGGTATTCTGTAAAGTGTTTCTCAATTTGAGTTGCTCTGATGTTTTCTTAAAATTCGTCTGTGGACTGGTTATTTTCTTAAAATTAGTCTGAGAACAAATCTCACAATTATACTTTTAGGGAAAAATAATGTATAGGTGAAGTGTCCTTCTGATGGCAGTGGTGGCCTATCTGGAGCAACTGCTGCCATAATGCTAGCTAAAGTTGGGGAGGCACAGCCAGGGCTGTGTGCTCCACCAAACCAGTGGGATCCAGGAATAGGCAGAAGTCTTGTGCCCCTTCTAAGTTGGCAGAGCAGGAGCCTCGTGCTTCCTGGATGCAGCTGCAGTCACCCAGCCATGGCTGTGGACCCAGGCATCCCTGTGCTCTTGGGGTTCAGGAGAAGACAGGACCCCCGCCCTCCAAGCACAGCTGCAGCCACCCAAGCTGTGGCTGTGGAACTGGGCATCTCTGTACTCTCAGAGGCCAGGAGGGCACTTCCTGCCCCCACAGGCTCAGAAGTATCTGCCTCTGCTGCCTGACTAAAATTTTTTAATAAATAATTCTGCCTTAAACATTTATTAAAAATAAAAGTGTTCGGCTGGGCTCAGTGGCTCATGCCTGTAATCCCAGCACTTTGGGAGGCCAAGGCAGGTGGATCACTTGAGGTCAGGAGTTTAAGACCAGCCTGTCCAACATGGTGAAACTCTGTCTCTACTGAAAATACAAAACATTAACTGAGCGTGGTGGCACGTGACTGTAATCCCAGTTACTCGGGAGACTGAGACAGGAGAATTGCTTAAACCTAGGAGGTAGAGGTTGCAGTGAGCCGAGATCCTGCCATTGCACTCCAGCCTGGGTGACAAAATGAGATTCCATCTCAAAAAAATAAAAATAAAAATAAAACCGTTTGATTGCAATCAAATTTAAAATTTCTGTTCATCCGAAATCCAATAAATAAAGTAAAATGCTACAAAATGGGAAGGATAGTCTGAACTTTTTTAACCCACAAACCCTTGGTATCCAAAAACATATGAATAATTGTTAACAATTAGTAGAAATTAGACAATGTAATACAAAATAAATAAAAGATATCAAGCATTTTACAAAGAAATCTCTTATGTGAGTCAAGAAGATTTATGTAAAGATGCTTAACTTCATTAGTTAACAGGAAAATAAAAATTAAAATCAGAATTATACATACTTTGGCCTTAGCATATTGCTGAGAAAATATTGTAGCTGCATTATAGCAAGATTTGATGAAGATCTGGAGTCTCAGGAGATCATATTCTGTTCATGGGAGGGTTCAACAGAATATAGAATAATTTGGCCAAAAAATTGGTATTTTCTGTAACACATGCATACCCCCTCCCACAGCAAACTTTTTTTCTAAGGAAGTGTCCTATAAATAAATTAGAAGTTCAACATGAGACATAAGAGGTTTCCTAGCAGAATCATTTGTAAATGCAAACATATATAAACAAGTAAATTTTCAACCAAGAGGAGAATGGATGAATAAATTTGGCTATTCATTAAACTGAATACTGTACAGCTGTGAAAGTGGACTATAGCCACACACAGAAACATAGGTGACTTCTACAACATATTATTAGTCAACAAAATATAAGCCATGTTAGGATTCATACAGTGTGATACCGTTTGTATAATGTGCAAAAGCAGGCAAATAAGTCCATTTGTAAAACTCATCAGAAAGCAAGGTAACATGAAATAGACATTCAAAAGTATGGATAGCTCTGTGTGTTAGATACGAAATGTGATCATGAAAAACTTTCCTAGGTATCATTAATGTTTGATATTTTAAACTAGGTGATAATATGTAGGTATTTGTTTTTACTTTTTTCTAAAAGCCCACTACTCATTATCCTTGTTGTGTATATATGAACGAGATTTAAATACCACAGTAAGATAAAAGAAAAATCAGCTACACATGTGTTATACTTTTAAAATTACAATTCAAAAAAATAACTATTTTGATGAAAATCTAAAAGAAATGAGAACATATTGCTTTACATAGAAAATCAAAGATGAGAGGGATAAATAGGAACTGATTTATTGAGAAAAAGCACCCAACATTCATAGGTTAGTCTTTTCTTCAGATGTGGAAGTGAATCATCACATAGAAGATGCTGACAGTGTCAGTGAAATGTATCTCTCCTAGCTGTAGTTAGGTTATAACCAGTCTTTTATAAGGTTCTAGCTCAAACTGTAAAAGAAAATCCTTCAAACACTTTGCAAAATTAGGACATAATTAATCCATGATCATGAAAGAAGGGATCTCAATGTAGTCATGGGATGTGAGTGGTTAAAATAAACTGAAAGTAAGTGGAAGATAATAAGCAAATAGTAATAGAGTATATAAAACTGTTGTTCAAAATGTTGTGTTCTAAAAAAGAGAGGTTTTTTTACTTACCTTGCATTGTATGTAAGTAAAGGTAGAGGACTCTTATTTAGAGGACAGAATTCTAACAAACCTATTATTCCATTCCTGAGATATGTGTGAAACTTTGGGTGACAGCAAGGAATACAATTTCTAATAAATATAAAATGGACTTCGATATTTTTATTCCGATCATTTATTTTGTGTCTTATTTTAGCCTTAACAACTGGTATGGAAGAAACAAATAGTTCTAAGTAGTTCTATTTATAATCACAGTGAAATATGAGAGAGTATTAACATGTGAGTTTATATAATAGTTATAAAAATGTGCATATGAATATTGTATTTGCTGAGTATTTTGCGATTGTCATATATTTAGTAGGACTGTACAGTAATAATTTTAATTATATTTCAATCTCTGTGTATGCCTGTTTGTCCCTTGGTAATACATTTTTTAGTAATACATTCTTTAATAAATCTGTTTTATAACACCTATTTGAATGGATTTTTATGTCCTTGCTTTGCCATGTGGCAGTTCATCAAAGTAAAAGTGGCTTCATTTAAAGTTGCATAGTATTTCACAGATTTAGAAAGTGTCCTATTAGACATGCTATGTAATTTTCAACAGACAAACAGAAAAATATTCGAGTAGTGATGACAAAGTTCAGGTTATTTTCCATGTTTTGTGCCCTAAGAACTTGTCTGAACAACGGGGATTTCTCTATGTTTGTGAAGATTAATTCCTCAGCAGAGAGGCTTGAGGGCAGTGTTTTCTTGCACAAAACCACTTTTTTTTACAAAACTGAGAAATTCATCCCCTGGAATATTTTAGTTTAGCCTGGGTGCATGTGCTAATAAATAGCTGCAATCATCAAGAACTACAGAAAGGGACTCTGGGGAAATGTTAAACACATTCACTTGAAAATATAAATAACAATTCCAAACAAAGTACAATTGACCTATTCTTCACTCAAGAAGTGACTTATATATAGCTTATTAGGAAACAAATTATTGCTTTCCCTGCTATTTCATCATCCAGCTGGTTTCACATTCTGGGTTTCCTAAGCACAGACAGCTCAATAGGATCTATATGTATTTGGGCCTCTGGCAAATGATATGAGTAATAAAAGGTAAAATATTTTTTACACTATTTTAAGAAATATGTTTCTTATTACTTGCTAAAAATGTGTTTACTACAAATTATCTAGAAAATGTTGCTCAGCAAAGAAGAAAATTTAAATCATCTGGAGCCTTATGCCCCCAGCCAAAGGTAAATGCCCTTATAATTAATGATATTTTATTAGGTTGACATCAAATTATTTAAACTTTTTCCTCCATTAAAACATCTTTTTTATGTGTATATATGTGTAATAAATATCTCTCTATGAGCTATTTGCAAGCTTTTTAAAGATATCATAAAGAATTTACAATGTTGTAATCTGATTTATCACTACATTCAGCTTTTTAAAGAAAATATTTCAAATAGTCACCATAGAAAATAGATTGAAGTGAATATTAGTTTGTATTTTATTTGAACTTAATGATACCGATAGGGAACCAGATACTGTTATATTAGTGAATGGCAAACACCAGGGTTATTTTTCTCTCGGTTTTATTATGCCCTGTGATTATCAGTTACTGATGTCAATTTGAGTGAATTAAAATTTTCCCTCAAACAATGTGAGGGTTTCATCAACTTCTCAGTGGATATTACCTCACTGTTTGGTTAAATGATTCTGTACTCATTCTGAATACATAGCAAGACTGAAATCTCACTCTAAATACTTAATAGTAACAGTAAAATGCCCTGTTTTTAGTTACTAGTAAACCCACAAGAAAGCAGTTTTCTATACAAGAAAATGGTACAACTTGGTCAGATCATTCATAAATACAATTCAAAACAGACTTCACAGAATGGAAAGGATATAGTACATTTTTTTCTCAAAATTATGGCTTAAGTGCTCAAACTTTCATGGTCAGAAAGTATCAAATCACTTTGTAGATACAAGTTTTATTTGGAAATGCCATTGTATTGCAATACAAGTTAATTCACATTGAGCCAATTTTATACTTCCTAGGGTCTATCCTGCTCACAGGGTTACATTCATTGTGGGGAATTTTCCTCTCTCCACCCCCCTCCCCTGAATATCCACAAAAAACACATCCATGCGCTATTTGTAATATACTAAAAAATTATTGTTTATCTTAAATTCAAATTTTACTATGTGTCATGAGTTTTATCTGGAAATCCTCCACCTAACCCAAAATGGGAGAGCGTAAGAGATGGTTTGACCTCAAAGATGTTAATATTTATAGGAAAATAAAAAGGAATGGGGTGGTTGAAATGAAAAAAAAATGTTTATGTAGGAATAAGTTGCATGTTTCTGTAACTGAAATATGTTTTTTCTGAATGTAATATCTATTGGGAGGCAAGAATGAAGTAGAAAATGACAAGAGATGAATCAACATTTAGCATATGAAAAGGAATTTGAAGGAAGAATGAGTACAAGGGTAAGCAAGCTTGAAGAGACAGAGAGAAGAGAGAGAAATAGTGGTAGAGACCTAGGGGTAGAGTCACTATTTCTTACTGGTCATATGGAAAGCATACATTTTGCAAGAAGCATGAGTCATCCATTTTGTATTCCTAAGAATTCTGGATTCATATTTTTATCTCCTTAGGGAATAAATAAAGGGTAATGGAGACTTAGGTTGATGTATAAACATCTCAAAAAGATGTTTCCGCTACCTAATTATTTATGTCAATGAAATAGACTCAGCTGACTGAAATGTGCATTCAGGTAAAAAACCATATTTGTATATTGTATAGGAACTAGATTAAGAAGATGGGCTAGCCTTTTGACTGCCCATTTCAGTGACACTGAAATGTGAATTTCTGTAAGAAAAAAAAAAAAGGAAGGAGTGTTTGCACTTGTGCAAGGAGTATGGCTTGAAATAGGATACAAATATTTTATTGGTTTGTGATTAGAACAAAAGGACATCATCTTTCTATAATATGGGGTGTGTGTGTGTGTGTGTGTGTGTGTGTGTGTGTAAGTCATGAGCACAGCTGTTTGCAAAGGATAATCCATAATTGTGCAATTTTCCAAAAGGCCTTAAGGAAAGAGTGACCCAGTGGGTGACTTGTGAGCAGAGGATAAGAATATTCTTCTAGAACCTTTCCCTCCTGAAAAGTAGGTGACAATGGCATGCTCAGCCCCTCTAAGAGAAGAAAAAAGTTTGCTTTTCACATCTGTAACTTTATAGACAAGTAGAAGAGAGAGAGAGAGTGCGTGTGTGTGTGTGTGTGTGTGTGTGTGTGTGTGTGTGTGTGTGTGTGTGTGTTTGAAGACAAGAAGGTGTGGGACCATAATGCTATCATTTTTCATGAAATGATTTTGGCAATCCTGGATTCTTTCGTTGAATCTACATTGAATTGAACATGCCATTTTTCAAAGAGCCTTGTAACTTAAAGAGTTGTTTACATACAGAAAGGCATTCCTTGGAGCACCATCAGATTTTCTCCTGTAAATATCCATACATCATTCTTCCTGTAATATGTTTTTAACCAGTTCCTATATAAGCTACATTTTGACTTACATAGAAAAGCAGAATTATAAGTGGCAATAGGGCATATGCTTACTCAGTTTATATATTTTTTTATATTACCTTTTTGGTAGTTTTTCCTGACTAGGGAAAGACAAAGTCATTTTATAGCCTAGTCATTTGCATTTTGTATACTCAAGCATATTAACACCGGAAATGCTCAGACCATAAATGTTGACCTCCTTCTTGTGTCAATACTATTTCCAGTAAGCCAGCTTTGCATGGCAAAAGAATACACATCTTATACTTGTTAAAAGAAATCAGCAGAACTTATTGAGCTTCTGCTTGTGGTAGAACATTCTACATGGTTAAGAAAGTTCTATGAAACATGAGAAAAGTAAACCAAATAATTAACTCCACAAAACATCCCAATTTCTAGCAATTTTATGGACTTGGCATTTCTATTCTGGGTAATTATTAATTAAATTAGGCAAAAAACATGAATTTTTAATGGAAATTATAGGAAAAGGCACAATTGATACTAAGTGGGAAGTGTTTGAATTTTTAGGAGTGAATATTGTTCTGACCGTCAAGCTATTATAAATTCAAAACATGCTGATAGATAAAATTTGGAAATCAGACAGATGGAGATTAAATACCAGCTTCTTTACTAATAAAATACTACAGAACATGACTTAAACGTGAGGGCTATTGGGCTTCAAAATGAACTTTCTTGCCCCTCTACCTAAATTTTATTCATTCTCTGAGCAACAAGATAATCTGGACCCCGTAAGAACCCCCACATTGCAATAAAAGAAAACAGTGTTTAAGTCATAAGCACAGCTGTTTGCAAAGGACAATCCACAATTGTGCAATTTTCCAAAAGTCCTCAAGGAAAGAGTGACCCAGTGGGTGACTTGTGAGCAGAGGATAGGAATATTCTTCTAGTACCTTTCCCTCCTGAAAAGTAGGTGACAATGGCATGCTCAACCACTTTAAGAGAATCAAAAAGTTTGCTCTTCACATTTATAGACAAGTAGAAGGCTCTATGATTCTCTAAAATGTGTGAGGGTTTACCAGATTTTTACTATTATCCAAATAATATATTTAATCACTGCTTATATACTACTTTCTGCCTCACAGCTAGTAACAGTATTTGTTAATCACGGGGGAAAATTTTCACTTTGGCACATTGAAATTGTACCTTTCCAACTATTTTACGAATTTGAAGAAGAAACAAAAATAGAATAACTCATTTTATTAAAAAAGAAAAATGTGCTGGTGCTTGCTGGGAGTTTTTAGGTGTCAGATACTGTTCCCTCTCCATTCTTCCTCTCTTTATTCATTGACCATTTACTCTAATTCAAACCCAGAAGACTGAATGGTATAGGGACCTCTTTAAAAGTATTTTGGAAGATGGCATGATATCTATTTATGGTTTTTGATTCTGCTCATTTTCTAAGCAGAATAGACTCTGCACAGCAGATATTTTAGCAAGAGTATCATTCACATTTCTGGACACCTGTATGAAAATACAAGGAATCTAAAGTTGGGTTGGGTTATAAAACTTCAGGTGGCCCAGTCTATGAAATAGGAAACAGAATAGTGTGCACTGTTGGATAAGTTTGTTCTTCTTTAAGATGTTTCCTATTTTCCCAATAGCTGCATAGGGTTTGTCCCTCAAAGACATAAAGTTTTTCCTTGATTTAAAGAAAAATACAACTAAAATTTCCATGCACTTTTATACCACACAAAATCATTCCTCTAAGCAGCTTTCCGCCAGAAGGAATGCATTTCGCTCCTTAGTGATAAATTTCTACTCCACTGCCTTCAGCTAACATTAGGAATGCTCTTTCTAAATTGGATACAGGACTTAGCTATCAGAATCCCCAGATGTACCAAATCCTTGAAAAATTATGAGAACTTGGGAAGAGGTGGCGGGACCGAACTCTTTCTTTGACTGGCTAATTACTCTGGCTTCTAAATTCCTGAAAATGCCAAACTTCTTATATTCTGCTAATTTAAGTTTTCTCCACAATCTTCCTCCAGCAATTTGCCATGTTTTTAGATATTTGTGTATGTCTTTGCTTTCTAGGAGTTACTAGTATTGTTTCTAATAATCATATAAAGTTTATTTTATTTTAGCCATTCATATTTTCAGCTTATAAGAGTCAGTGAGCACATCAAGAAGAGGATTAAAACATAGCTAAACAACTTATTACCTTCCATATCTGCTGATTGATGCCAAATATTGATGCCAAAGTATTTCTATAACTTTGATGAAAGTAAGTCTTCATAAGCTGGGCAAAAGTATGTTTGTTCAGAATAATATGTCCACAAAAATTCTCTATCTGCTTATATTTTTCCAAACATGATTAAGTATAAATAGGTTCAAACTCAAATAAATTATATCAATATATAGTGACTTCTCTAGTTTTGCCTTTCTATAATTTGTTCCCTACATGTATTTCAGACAACGACCCCTAAAATCAGAATAGGAGGTCATTAATAATTGTTGAACTAAACAGAAAAGCTTTTTGTTTTTTTTGCCTAATTATTTTCCTTTTTAATATTTTATACCTATTGTATGTTTATGTGTTGTCTCTACCTGAAACAAAATTTATAATTGCCATACATTTTATGACTGTTCATAATTTTGACTATCTATTCCTTGTCTTGCTGGACTACCTGCTGCATTCACTTTGCCCACCCACGTGTATTACACAAGTCTTGGAAAATTCTTTCTTGACTTTCTTGACACTACACTGTCTTTGATCTGCCCATACTCCTGCACCAATCAAGATTGATCTGCCCATACCCCTGCACCAATTGGAAGAGACACATAGCCCCTTCCAATAGGGATCATATGGAGCCTTCCTCATTCCCTATTCCCTATCAGTGGCTAGCATCAGCTGGGGCCAGTAAGAACAACCACCAACCAAATGTAACAAGTCAAAAAGGATGTCACAGAAACAAATTTTCTGACCTCCTTCTCTTCCCTCCATCTGATCTCCAGTGGCTGAAATCAAAGAGAAACCAGGGAGTCCTGGTTTGAATAACCATATAATGTACAGTTAAAATAAGGACATTTTTATAATAAAGTGTATCATTCATAATTAAACTGGGACAGCAGGCATAAATGTGTCACCAGACTTTGATCCTGAAGCATGGGGCAGTGTGGAGCTGGGTGGAAAGAGGATCTAAAGGATCAAATAGAAAATATTCAGTTCAAATTCTCCATTTATCTTTTCTTTCCCCATGAGTTTCTTTTAATATATATATTCATAAAACTTTGATATTTCCACAAGGCTATTCCTGACCAACATTTTACCGCACTTATATCTCTCCTAGAACAATTTAGTCATTTCATAAATATTATGATATTTTGCTATGATCTTCAGACTCATAGACATCTGATTAAATATGATGTGTTATGATAATCTCACAGGTTTACAAATGCGTCATCACTTCCATGTAAATCCTAACATTCTTTCATAAAGTGTAAATGTGTTTTGATTCACAGGGAGAAAGCATTGATGGTGAGGGGAAAAACAGCTGGTATCACACTCTACTCAAATCCCAAAAACAGGTTCACATAACTCCTGTCTTCATTATCTGATATCCAGTGAGTCACTGAATTCCTTCATGTAGGCGGTCAATCAGTCAATCATCAGTTGATTTGATTTTGCCACTTAAATATTTCTAAAATGTGTTTTGTCCTTTCTCTTTCTGCTACCGAAGTGGTTTTTCATGTGTCATTGCTTCCAGAAGGCTTTATGGTCAATTGTGTCATATGCACAGAGGTCAAAGATCATAAATACTGGCAGAGTCTTGGTTTTGGTGTTATGGAGGCCTCTGCAGACCTATGAAAGACTAGCCCAGTGCCTGGAGTCTTATTAACAAATGACTGGTGAAGACTTTAACAGAATGGACAGGATTCTAAGGGGATAAAAGCAGAGAAAGTTCAGCTTGATGCAGCAGAACATTAGAAGGGAGTTTTATCTTTGCATATCCTGCTTTCTTTTTTTTATTTTAGAATATGTGGAACTTATAAATAGTTGGATTTATGATAAGTAGTCACAGTGAGCAAGCATTGATGGTGAGGAGGAAAACAGCATTGATACCAATAGTGAAGCAGGACTGTGGAGTATGGAATTAAGAAGTGGACCTGGGAAAATTAAAGTTTAGTCTACATTTTTTTCTGAGATGAAAATATATGAAAAACAAAATTTGTAAGGTGGAGAAGAAGAAAATGAAATGCATTAATAATAATTTGCACATTTAGATATTATTCCATGATGCAGACTTTAAATGTAATTTATTTATGGAGTCCTTGACATTGCACGTTTGGGCATATACTGTATTTGTATTCTTTTATTCCTTTTTTGGTTAGTATGAAAAATGCAGTAATAAATATTATTACATATAAAGTCTCACAGAAAGCAAATTCAGTTCCAAGAAATAGAGTAATAGAATGCAAGTGATAGACCAATAAAAGTGTATGTGCAGCTTTAATTTTAATATTTGTTTTTAAACGCTTTTCAAAAGTTTGAAACCATTCACATTTTCATCAGTAGGGAGACTTGAAGCCAAACAGAATATATGTGTTACAGATGTGACAGTTTTACTCCAGATGCATAGCCACGTATGCCCACACAATTTATAAAATTAACTATCCTTTCCTATGAATTAAAATATTACTATTTTATATATTACATTCTCATATACACTTAGACCTATTTCTGAATTATCTGTGTTGTGCACTGATCTAGCCACCTGAGCTTGTTACTACAATACTAATTTGATTATGGTGGCATTAGAATGTGTTACTAATGGAATAATTATTGAGACAATTCCTATTGTGTCACTTTACTTTTCTGTTATTTCTTCACTATTCTAAAATAGTTTATATTATTCTCCTTATAAAAAGAGAGTATTAGTTAGAATTTTAAAATCATACGTTGATTCCGAAAGTATAGGTACCTTTAAATGTACATCTTCTTGCCCAATATTATGGTACATCTTTCTTTTATTCAGATTTCCACTATAGTATGCTCTTTTATGAGGTTTTATAGCTTGTCTATTTAGAAGGTAAAACATTTTACTTATGATTAAGTGAATTACAGTTTTAGCCTTTTTTTCTTTTCTTTCAGTTATTTATCTTTTTGAGACAGGGTCTCATTCCTGTTGCCCAGGCTGGGGTGCAGTGATGCCATCTCAGCTCACTGCAGCCTTTGACTTCCTGGGTTCAGCCGATCCTTCCACCTCAGCCTTGCAAGGAGCTGCGACTACCGGCACGTACCACTATACTCAGCTAGTATATTTTTGTATTTTTTAGTAGAAAAAGGGTTGTGCCATGTTGCCCAGGCTGGTCTCCAACTCCTGGGCTCAAGCAATCTGCCCTCCGGACAAAGTGGTAGCATTAAAGGTGTGAGACACCATGTGTGGCCTATCCTTCTTTTAAAAAGCATATTTTCTTATTTTTTCCCTAAATTCTTGATAATATAGAAATAAATGTGTTAGTATATTCAGTTTTTGTTTTAGATATTCTTCTTAATGCTAATAATACTTAAAAGCTATGCTTATTTTAATAATTGTAGATGAAATATGAAAATATACATCTTAACTGAAAGCCTTTCCTCTAAGGTCTAGATCATAACGAGGTTGCCCATTTTTATTCTTCAGGGCATTGACCTGATATTCAACATAGTACTGTGAAGTCCTATGTTGAATAACAATGAAGGAAGTAAAAGGCATCCAAATTGAAAATAAGAAGTAAAATTATCCTTGTTAGCAGATTATATGATATCATATTTGGAAAAACCTACAGTCACCACCAAAATACTATTAGAACTGATAAGCGAATTCAGTAAAGTTGCAGGATACAAAAAAACATACAAAAATTAGTAGTATTTCTATGTGCCAAAAGTGAACAATCTGAAAAAGAAATCAAGAGAGTAATCCATTTACAATAGCCACAAATAAAATTAAGTACTTAGGAATTAACTTAACCAAGAAGTCAAAGATCTCTCTAATAAAATCCATAAAACACTGTTGAAAGAAATTGAAGATACACCAAAAAAGGGAAAGATATTCCATGTTCATAGATTAGAAGAGTCAATATTGTTAAAACATCCACATTACTCAAAATAATCTACAGATTCAATGTAATCTCTATCAAAATACCAATGAGACTTTTCAGAGAAATAGAAAAAACAAACCTAAAATTTATATGAAACCAAAAAAGACCCAGAATAGCTAAAGCTATTCTAAGTGAAAAAACAAAACAAAACAAAAGAAATTGCATTACCTACTCCAAATCATACTGCAGTTATAGTAACCCAAACAACATGGTACTGGCATAAAAACAGACAGACCAATGGAACGGAATAGAGAAACCAGAAACAAATCCATAGATACACAGTGAACTCGTTTTCAAGAAAGGTGCCAAGAACACACACTGGGGAAAAGAGCCTCTTCAATAAATGGTGCTGGGAAAACTGAATATCCATATGCAGAAGAGTGAAACTAGACTATCTTTCACCATATAGAAAAATCGAAATGGATTAAAGGCTTAACTCTAAGACTTCAAACTGCGAAACTACCACAAGCAATCACCGAGGAAAGTCTCCAGGCACTGATCTGGACAAAAGATTTATTGAGTACTACTCCACAAGCACAGGGCACCAAAGCAAGCATGGACAAATGGGGTCACCTCCAGTTAAAAACCTTCTGCATAGCAAAGGAAACAATCAACAAAGTAAAGAGATAACCCATGGAATGGTAGAAAATGTTTGTAAACTACCCATCTGGCAATGAATTAGTAACCAGTATATATAACGAGCTCAAGCAACTTTATAAGAAAAAAAAAATCTAATAATCTGATTAAAATGTGGGTAATAAAGTTAAACAGACATTTTTGAAAAGATGTTATATAAGCAATAAATAGGTATATAAAAAGGTCCTCAACATTATTAATCATCAGAGAAATACAAATCAAAACTACAATGAAATATCTTCTCACCCTAGTTAACATGGCTTTTATCCAGAAGACTGGCAATAGGAAATACTGGTGAGGATGTAAAAAGGGAAACCTTATACCCTTGTGGTGGGAATATAAATTAGTACAATCATTCTGAAGAACAGTTTTGAGGTTCCACAAAAACACTAAAAATAGAGATACCATATAATCCAGTGGTACCTGGATTATACACTCAAAAGAAAGGAAATCAGTATATGGAAGATACATCTTCACCCCTATGTTTGTTGCAGCACTGTTTATAATAGCCAAGGTTCGGAAACTGTATTAGTCCATTTTCACACTGCTGATAACGACATATCAGAGACTGTGTAATTTATAAAGAAAAACAGATTTAGTGGACTCATAGTTCCATCTGGCTGGGGAGGCCTTAACAATTATGGCAGAGGTGAAAGGCACTGCTTGGCAAGAGAGAGAAAGAGCCAAGCAAAAGAGGTTTTCCTTTATAAAACCATCAGATCTTATGAGACGTATTCACTACCACAAGAACAGTATTGGGAAAACCACCCCCATGATTCAATTATCTGCCACCAGGCCCCTTGTACAAATACATGAGAATTATGGGAGCTACAAATAAAGATGAAATTTGGGTGAAGACACAGGCAAACCATATCATTCCATCCCTGGCCCCTCCCAAATCTCATGTGCTCACATTTCAAAACACAATCATGCTTTCCAAACAGTTTCCCAAAGTCTTTGAGTTATTTCAGCATTAATTCAAAAGTCCACAGTCGAAAGTCTCATCTGAAATAAGTCAAGTCCCTTCTGCCTACAAGCCTGTAAATCAAAAGTAAGTTATTTACTTCCTAGATAAAATGGGGGTGCAGGCATTTGTTAGATAACCTGTTCCAAAAGGAAAAGATTGACCAAAACGACGGGGCTACAGGGCCCACACAACTCCAAAATCCAGTAGGGTAGTCAAATTTTAAAGCTCCAAAATGATCTCCTTTGACTCCATGTCTCACAACCAGGTCACACTGATGCGAGAAGTGGGTTCTTATGATCTTGGGCAGCTTCACCCCTGTGACTTTGTGGGTACAGCCTCCCTCCCAGCTGCTCTCATGGGCTGGGGTTGTGTCTGCAGCATTTCCAGGGGCATCGTGCAAGCTGTTGGTGGATCTATGATTCTGAGGTCTAGAGGGTGGTGGCCCTCTTCTCACAGCTCCACTAGGCAGTGCCACAGTAGGGACTCTGTTTTAGGGGCCTCCGTATTTCCCTTCCACGCTGCCCTAGCAAAGGTTCTCCATGAGGGCTCTGCCCCTGCAGCAAACTTCTGCCTGGACACCCAGGCATTTCCATACATCCTCTGAAATCTAGGTGGAGGTTCCCAAACCTCAGTTCTTGACTTCTGTGCCCTCACAGAAGTCAATGCCACGTGGAAGCTGCCAAGACTTGGGGCTTGCACCCTCTAAAGCCATGACTGGAGCTGTACCTTGGCCCCTTTTAACCATGGCTAGAGCATCTGGGATGCAGGGCACCAAGTCTCTAGGCTGAACACGGCAGTGGGATCCTATGCCTGGCCCAGGGAACCATTTTTTCCTTTTAGGCCTCCAGGCATCTGATGGGAGGGGCTTCTGCAATGGTCTCTGACATGCCCTGGAGATATTTTTCTCATTATCTTTGGAATTAACATTTGGCCCCTGGTTACTTGTGCAGATTTCTATAATTGGCTTGAATTTCTCCTCAGAAAATGGGATTTTCTTTTCTATCCCATCACCAGGCTGCAAATTTTCCAAACTTTTATGCCCTGTTTCCTTTTTAAAACTGAATGCTTTTAATAGCATCCAAGTCACCTCTTGAATGCTTTGTTGCTTAGAAATTTCTTCCACCAGATGCCCTAACTCATCTCCCTCAAGTTCAAAGTTCCACAGATCTCTAATGCAGGGGCAAAATGCCGCTTGTCTGTTTGCTAAAACATAGCAACAGTCACCTTTACTCCAGTTCCCAACAAGTTTCTCATCTTCATCTGAGACCACCTGAGCTTGAATTTCATTGTCCATATAATTATCAGCATTTTGTTCAAAGCCATTCAACAAGTCTCTAGTAAGTTCTAACTTTCTCACATTTTCTTATCTTCTTCTGAGCCCTCCAAACTTACTGTATCAGTCCATTTTCATCTTGCTGATAAAGACAAACCCAAGACTGGGTAATTTGTAAAGAAAAAGAGGTTCAATGGACTCACAGTTCCATGTGGTGGGGGAGGCCTCACAATCATGGCAGAAGGTGAAAGGTGTTTCCTACATGGTGGTAGGAGGAAAGAGAGAGAGCCAAGTGAAATGGGTTTCCCTTTATAAAAACCATCAGATCTTGTGAGACTTATTCACTACCTTGAGAACCGTATGGGGGAACTGCCCCCGTGATTCAATTATCTCCCCTTTGGTCCTTCCCACAACATGTGGGAATTATGAGAGCTACAACTCAAGGTGAAATTTGGGTGGGAACAGAGCCAAAGCATATCAGAAACAGATGAATAGATAAAGAAAATATTATCATTATACATAATGGAATACTATTGGGTCATAAAAGGAATGAGATCCTGTCATTTGCAACAACATGAATGGAACTGCAGGTCATTACGTGATGTTAAATAAGCCAGACACAGAAATACAAACATTGCATGTGCTCACTTATTTGTGGTATCTAAAAGTCAAAACAGTTGAACTCATGGAGACAGAGAGTAGGATGGTTATCAGCGGCTTGGAAGGGTGGTGGGGGCAGGTTGAGGGGAGATGGGGATGGTTAATGGGTACACACAAAAAATAGAAAGAATAAGAGTTAGTTTTGGATTGCACAACAGGGTGACTATAGTAAATAATCTAATTGTACATATTAAAATAACTGAATGAGTGTAACTGGAATGTTTGTAACACAAAGGATAAATGCTTGAGCTATGGATACCTCATTTTTCATGATGTGCTTACTTTAATAAAATAAAATTGCATACCTATATCCAAACATCTCACATATACCCCGTAAATATATACACCTACTATGTACTCTCAAAAATTAAAAGTTAAAAAACAAAATATATACATTTTAAAGCATATGAATGTATAGATCCAAATTCACACACGGTGTTTGATGCAACATTAAACTTTTGGAGATATCTTGTAATTATTGGGTTTTTGTTTCAGTTAGTTATTTAATATCATGTCTTAATCATCTCAACTTCAAGACTGTCATAATAAGTATGAAACTAAATTTATTTTCTAATTTATTTTTTATATTCAAACATAGCTAATGTGTTTTATATGTATACCAGTTTTCAAAGAAATTGCATAACTTTAACCTTTTAAAAATCAAATCATTTGGCAAATATAACAGCATCTCATTTTCTAAATAATAGAACAAAGTTTAAGGAAGTTAAAATATTTGTTCTTGGTCATTCAATTAATGTTTGAACTTGATTTATAATACATCTCTAAGTATAAATGCAGTGAACTTCCTATGACATCCTATACTTCCAAGTTTTTATCTTTATGAATATGTTTTATGTCTCCTCCCAACATGTATTGCCTGGAAGCAGAAAATGAATTTTACTCTATCATCCATGTTTAATAAAGTTATGATGTATTTCAGAAACCAAATAATTTATAGAATTTGAAAATAAAACTTACAAGGATTTTTTAACATTGATTTGTCGTTAATATGAACCATTTTTGATAGGATTCTGCCCATATACTTTTATTTTAATGATTTTTCTTTTTAAAGTAAGACCATATTTTATAACAGAAAAAAAGTTGCTATTGCTAGAAAAAAATCATAGCATTCACCTTGGTCTAAATGATAAAAAAAACTTGAAAAAATCATTTTCATTTAAAATAGCCCCAGGTGTTTCTTAACTCAATGAAGACATCTTAAAGGACAAACTTATCATAAATGAGCGCTAAGAACTGTTTATTTTTAGTCATTCTTCTGTTTGAAATCCTAGTTTGTATATTATTTTCCCTGAAGTTTTATTTGAAAGAATATAAAATATGGTGGGTATGTAATGGACATACTAATTACAAGCACTGGATTGAGCATCTGGGACTTTCCAAAGAAAGTGTAGCATCATGAAAAGTACATGAATTGTGGAGCCGGGTAAGTTGAGTTTTTAAACACGGACTTGACAATTTAGACTTGGCCATCCTAGATATATCACTTAAACTTTCTAAGCCACCATGCCTCTGTTAGGCATAAATTCAGCTGCATATTACAAATATGTCATCAAAACAATAAAATGGGTTAAACAAAATGAAGGATTGTTTTTCTTAAAATGTATAGAAGTGTGTATTTCAGGCACTGTGGCTGAGTTCCAGTGGGGAAGAAGGGCTGGTAAAAGGATAAGTTCAAAACAAGGATAAACATTCTTTCTTTGAAAAGATGAAAACCCCAAATTTATCTACCCATATCTGACAGGCAAGAACCTTTTTGTCAGGTGCCACCACACACTGTAAGAGAGGCTGAGATTCCATGTTTTCTGGTTGGCACTTTGCTGCTCCATCCAAATGAGGTTGCTCTAAGGAAGAGGAGAATGACTATTAGGTGAGCACCATACAGAGCCTGCCTTATCCATAATCTTCTACTGTCAATTAGGGATACAAACTTCTGACTCATTAAAAGGATATGAGAATTATTTAAGCAAAAAGTCTTAATTCCCTATGTATATAAAAACATTTTAAACTTGTAAGTATTTACCCATTATAGGAGATATCTCAGATATTTGCAGGAGGCAAAAGCTAGTTGCAATAAAAGCCTAAAAACATATATCACTAAATTGAATTGGTTTGGAATTTTAGGATTTACTTATTCATCTGACAGTTATTTATTGTCTATATATGCTAGGCCCTGAAGACATAACATTGACCAAAATAGAAAATAATCCTTGCACTTACTGATCTTACATTCTAGAAAGTTATTCTCCCCCTATTTAGCAAATAACAATTTTTTCTCAAAATATTGTACAATTCAACATAAATTCCTAAGTGTACCTGGTTAAGTATCCGGATGCTATTAAATTGTATGAATCTTAGACAACTTTTCTTAGATCCGCAGACATATTTTATGTTTTAAATAGTGAAAAAAATTAGTATATTCCAAAATTACCTTGTTGTTATAGATAACAATTATAGATAATCAGCCTTCTGTGCTATCAATTTGTGTGTTTGTACCCATTAGCCAACCTTGCTTCTTCCACTTCCCCACTCTCTACACACTTGTGACTATCATTCTAATCTTTACCTCCACAAGAGAGACTTCTTTAGCTCCCACATATGAGCCAGAATGTGTGATCTCTCTCTGAGCCTGGCTTATTTTACTTTATACATAATGACCTCCAGTTCTATCCATGTTACTGCAAATGACAGGATTCTATTCTTCTTTATAGCTAAATGCTATTCAACTGTATACATGCACAGAGAGAGAGCATTCTATAAATGTTATATATACTATGTTTTATGCTATACTATAAAGTTATGACTTTTTAATTTATTTGTTCATTGATGGATACTTAGGTTGTTTCTTATCTTTGTTATTTTGAGTAGTGCTCCATAAAACATTGGGGTGCAGGTATTACTTTGATACATTGATTTATATTCCTTTGGATAAATACATAATATTGAAATTGCTGGATTATATTGTAATTCTATTTTCAGTTTTTGAGAACCCTCCACACTGTATTTCGTAATAACTATACTAATTTACATTCCACCAATAGTCTATAAGAGTTCCCTGTTCTCTGCATCCTTGCCAGCGTTTGCTATTTTTTGTGTTTTTAAAAGTAGTCATTCTAACTGGGATGAGGTGATAGCTTATTGTAGTTTTGATCTGCATTTTCTTGATCATTAGTAATGTTGAACATGTTTTCATGTACCTATTGGCTGTTTATACTGGTCTTATTTTGAGAAATGTTCCTTTTTCACTTTTTAAGGAGATTCTATTATTATTTTGCAGTTCAGTTGTTTGGGTTCCTGATGTATTCTGGATATTAGTCCCTTCTTGGATGATTAGTTTGCAAATATTTTCTCCCATTGTGCAGATTGTCTCCACTCTGTTGACTGCTTCCTTTGCTAAACAGAGCTTTTTAATTTAATAGTCGCGTTTTATCTATGTTTGCTTTTGTTGCCTGCGCTTATGAGGTGTTTGTCATAAATTCTCTTTGCCTAGATCAATGTCCAAGAGAGTATTGCCTAGGTTTCTTCTGGTATTTTTATAGTTTCAGGTGTTATACTGAAGTATTTAATTCATTTTGAGTTAATTTCTTATACAGCAAGAGATGGGAATATAGTTTCATTCCTTTTGCATAATATTCAGGTTTCCTAGAACCATTATTGAAGAGGGTGTCCCTTCACCAGTGTATATTTTTGGGGTCTTTATCAAAAAATCAGTTGGCTGTAAATATTTGGATTTATTTCTGGGTTTTGTATTCTGTACCATTCGTCTTGTTGTTTGTTTTTATGATAGTACCTTGATGTTTTGGTTACTACAGCTTGGAGTATATTTTGAAGTCAAGTAATGTAATGCCCCCAGTTCGGTTCTTTTGTTCAGATTGCTTTGGTTATTTAGGTCTTTTATAGTGTCATACAAATTTTAGGATTTTTGTTTCCATTTCTGTAAAGAATGCCATTGTTATTTTGATCGGGATTGCATTGAATCCATAGATCACCTTGGGTAGTATAGACATTTTAGCAATATTAATGCTACCATTCCATGAGCATAAGATTTTTGCTATTTGTCCGTATCCTCTTCAATTTCTTTCATCAGTGTTTTGTACTTTTCCTTGCAGGGGTCTTTTGACTTCTAGGTTAAATTTATTTCTAGGTTTTTTTTTCTAGCTTTTATAAAAGGGATTGTCTTTTAAATTTCTTTTTCATCTAATTTGCTATTGGTGTGTGGAAATGTTAGTGATTTTTATATATTGAATTTATATCCTGCAACTTTACTGAATTCATTTATTAGTTCTATTTTTTTTTTTTTTTGGTGGAGTCTTAGTGTTTTGTTTGTTTTTAAATATATAAGATCATTTTATCTGCAAAGAGATATATTTTGACTTCTTTTTTCCAGTTTGAATTCCTTTTATTTCTTCCCCTTGCCTGCCTATTCTGGCCAGAGCTTCTAGTACTATGTTGAATAACAGCGGTGAAAGTGGGCATTCTTATCTTTCTCTAGCTCTTAGGGGAAAAGATTTCAGCTTTTCCCCATCCAATATGATGTTAGCTATGGGTCAGGAATACATTATCTTTACTATGTTGAGATATGTTCCTTCTATGCCTAATTTCTTGAGAGATTTTATCATGAGATTCAGAATTTTATTAGGTGTTTTTATGTATTTATTGAGGTGATATTACAATTTTTTGTCCTTTATTCTCTTCGTGTGATGTATTACATTTATCGATTTACATATGTGGAACCATACTTTTGTCCCTTTGATAAATCCCACTAGATTATGGTATATTTTGCCATGTTGTTTGATTTGTTTTACTGGTATTTTGTTGAGGAATTTTGCATCTACGTTATTCAGGAGTATTGGTCTGTGGTTTTCTATTTTTCTTATGCCTTTCCTGGATTTGGTATCAGGGCAATGCTGGCCTCATAGAGGGCTCATCTTAAATGTTTTTTGAATAGTTTGAGAGAAATTCATTTTAGTTCTTCTTTATACATTTGATAAAATTCAGCAGTTAAGCCATCAGGTTCTGGGCTTTTCTTTGATGGGAGATTTTTTATTACTGCTTCAATTTTGTTACTTCTTATTGATCTGTTCAAATTTTTAATTTCTTTATGCAATCCTGGTGGGTTGTGTGTGTCTAGGAATTTATCCATTTTCTTTAGATTTTCCAATTTGTTAGCATATAGTGCTTCATAACAGTTTTTAATGATATTTTTATTTTTGTGATATCAGTTTAATGTCTCCTTTTTAATTTCTAATTTTACTTTTTTATGACTTCTCTCTCTTTTTCTTGGTTAGTCAAGCTATCAGTTTATTGATCCTGTTTATCTTTTTTTTAAAAAAAACACTTTTTGTTTCATGGATACTTTGTAACTTTTTTAGTCTCTATTTTATTCAGTTCTGCTCTAATTTTTATGATTTATTTTCTTCTACTAATTTTGAGTTTGGGTTGGGTGCAGTGGCTGTCACCTATAATCACAGTGCTTTTGGAGGCCAAAGCAGGAGGATCACTTGAGGGTCAGCCTCAACAACAGAGGGAGACCCAGTCTCTAAAAAATAACTAAATTAAATAAAAAATTAAATTTAAAAAATTAATAATTTTGAGTTTGATTATTTACTTTGTTTTTCTAGCTTCTTGAGGTGGCAAATAATCAGGTTGTTTATTTGAAATATTTCTATTCTTTGTGAGGTAGATATTTATAGCTACAAACTTCATTCTTATCACTGCCTTTGCTCTACCCCCTAGGTTTTGGTATTTGTGTTTCTATTTTCATTTGTTTCAAATTTTTCTGAATTTATTTTTAATTTCTTTATTGAACCAATGGTCACTCAGGAGCATGTTGCTTAATTTCTATGCATTTGTACAGTTTCCAAAGTTCTACTTGTTATTGATGTCTAATTTTACTCTATTATGCTCTGGGAAGATGTTTGATATGATTTTAATTTATTTAACTTTGTGAAGATTGTTTTTTGGCTCCTAGACGGCATGTTTGGATGCTAATGGAGATGGCAATGGGCAGGGCAGAACTGTTTTCAGGCCCCCAGGTGGTATTCGTGTGCACTGCTGCAGGAGGTTGAGGGTGGGGCAGGCCAGTCCTCCGGTCTCCTGATTGTGTGAGCTGGCACTGGCAGCAAACAACAAGACCAATGGTACAGAATACAAAACCCAGAAATAAATCCAAATATTTACAGCCAACTGATTTTTTGATAAAGACCCCAAAAATATACACTGGTGAAGGGACACCCTCTTCAGCAGCACTGGCACTGAGCTGGCACAGGCCAGGGTAGTTGAATTTTCACATCCCCAGACAGCATGCAAGGGTGCCATTGGTGGTAGGTTGAGTGTCGTCCTCAGGCCCCCAAATGGCATGCACAGTGCTAGTGTCATTAGGCATGATTGGAATATTCTCAAACCCCAAGATGGTTTCTGGGCAGGTTGGCCCCTGTGCCCCCTGAAGACACATGCAGATGAGGAGTGGTCCTGCTGCTTGGAGTGGGAGGTTAGTGTCTGTGACAGTGGCTCTGGGCAGGATCTCTCAGACTCTGGGCATCACGTGCTTTGGCTCCCTTTGTCTTGTCCCACGGGCAGACTCCCTGGTGCGATGCATGCACTTTCCCCAGGCTGTAGGACACTGCAAAGGCTAGAGTGCTGGGGACCTGGCCACAGCGACGGGTTCATTCTGTGTCCTGATACTGCAGACCTCTGGGTGGATCTAGGGACATGTCAGCAGGGGTCTCCAGGGAAGTGGAAAAAGTGGCGATTGGGTCCCAGGGAAAGATATAGTCTGGTAGCTGATGAGTTCTCAAAATGGTACCCTGCTGCAGCTGCTTGAGTCTTGCGTGGGGTGGCAAGGGGGTTGATAGGATCCAGCATGAACTCCCACTTTGGAACAGTGCCATCATATGGACTCCATACAGCTTCCTATACTGGTCTCAGGGCCTGCAAGGGCCAAGGGGCGTCTCCGCATGCAGGTGGAAGACGTTCGTGGTGGAAATGAGGACTGCAGGTGATCTCTCATTTACCTTTTTCCTACACTGGGAAGTTTTTCTCTCCTGAGGCTCCCAGCCAAGCCTGACCAGTGAACTTCTTTGCTTCTCTCTTCTTCTGTGTGTATCTCAGAGGTTTCCTGTGGCTTCTCTGCTCACTTCCACTGTTCTGTCTCAGACACTCTATTCAACGTGTGATTATTTGCTGTTTTGGTCCTTCTTTGTGGAGAAGGTAATTGTTGGGTCTCTCTAGTCACCCATCTTCAAGCCCCAAAATCGTCCCTTTGATATTAATACAAATCTTAAGTCAAATAACATGCATCTAAAACAAAGATTCTGAACCTCAGCACAACTGACAAAGGCTGCCACTTGAATTTCAGGATGTTCAGCAGCATCTATGATCTCGGCTCACTAGTTGCCAGTAGTGGTATCTTCCTTGGTTTATCACAACCCAGACTCTCTCCAGACAATGCCAAATGCCTCCTAAGAAATCTTCCTGGGAGAAAATCATTGTCTTTGAGAACCACTGATCTAGAAAGTAGAGCTTTGTCATACTAAATGAGGAACTTAGAGTAAAAAAAATATGATACAACACTGTTAAATAAGAGGTTACTTACATAATTTATGCTATTATTTTCAGGTTACTGAAAGTGAAAGCCAGTATGTCTTATTTCCTGGCACTGCTTTAGAAAATATTGTAAAGGCTTAAAGGAATTATTGATTTTAAATCTTGCTGTCCTTAATTTACATCTTTGAGGGTTGTGGCTATTTATGAAGTGATATGCTAAATAAAAAATAATGTTCTGAAAATTTGAGGCAAGATTGTGTTTCAGGGTAAAAATTAATGACTTGCAGTGTTAATTATTTCATACTTTAAAATATCTATTGAAAGAAAAAATAAATTATGTACAATTTCACAAAACATAAATCAAGAGACCTAAACAAAAATGGTACCTATTTTAATAAGCTATTTGATTGTTGTTCAATACATTTGTTTTTCTATCTGAATGTGTAATTTTTCTCTGCTTCACGTTTTCTGCCCAGAGCCCTCCAAAGAGCCATATCCTTCCCATTTTTC
This sequence comes from Rhinopithecus roxellana, assembly GCF_007565055.1. Classification (NCBI taxonomy): domain Eukaryota; kingdom Metazoa; phylum Chordata; class Mammalia; order Primates; family Cercopithecidae; genus Rhinopithecus; species Rhinopithecus roxellana. The sequence continues at coordinate 61,685,214 of NC_044561.1, read as the reverse complement.
TGTTACTTGTCATTCTTCCCTATGGGATGACATATGACTTCCCAGATTACTAGGAAGAAATTCAGTCTGAGCAAATCAGCCTCTTTACTCTTCACTCTTCTGGTGATCTTCCTACTAGCAAGCATAGACTTTGTTCCCCACACTGCAAGATCTACACAGTACTCCAGTAGAGTTGTGATTATCTGCCTGTGTTAGGTTAGCTGGATATGTACCTTGTGCAGAGGTGACATTTTTGTAATTCCACATTTCTATCCAGAAAAAAAGTCAGAATTTTCACTTCCAACTAGCCATAACCTGGGGTTGTGTATTAACAGGAGTTACTGAAAACAGAGTGCTCCTTACTGAGTTTTAAGAGTTTTCATCCCAATAGGAGCTACTTGATGGAAGCACTCTATGCATTTTTCTTAATTTAAGGAGAGGAAACAGGATTGCATATGGCAAATAAATTAAAATAACATTTTCTGTCACTATATCTTTGGAGGAGTTGAAATAACATTTTTCAGATAAGAATATGGTAATATATGCTGCCATATTAAAGTGGATTTTTGCTTTAAATCAAGGAATTTGCACATCAGCAATTACGAACCACACTGGCTTTTTTAACTACACATTTTTCATATAAATTATTGTTTGTTCAAAAAAATGGAAAATACATATTTATAATTCTATTGTTTTGGCTAATATATTCAAATACAAGTTTGTATCTCTTGATATTATAAAATCATTTTATGCAGTTTGCATTTAACTTTGTTGTCTTTCAACATTTCTTTTCTGATAATAATAATAAGCTGGATAATTTTCATGGATAGATTACTAATAATAACATTGATAATAATAAAAGCAACTATAGAATCCTTACAATGTGCCTGTCACAATTCCATTTGCTAGGCATCTATTTGTTCATTTAATGTTTGCACCAGCCTTGTTATACCCACAAGAAATATTTGCACCAGTATTATTGTTATACCCACAAGAAAACAGAGGCACTAAGCAAAACTGAATAATCTAAACCCAGAATTATAAGGAAATGTGTCTCTAATACCACATTGAAGTACGCATTGTCAACACAAGATGGCAATGTGTTTAACTGTCTGCTGCTCACTCGGGCAAAATATGAACATTTCTATATGCACTTAAAGAAAAGCATCACTGCACTGAGCAGGAGACACTGTAGTCCTCCCATTCGGAGGACCTGATGCAGGATATCTTACTGAATACAGATTCAGAGTGGATTTGTACTCTTAATGAGCTAAAAGTATAACCACCTAATGGGTTCTTTTTGCCCACTGCCTAGACAGAGCCAATTTTTCAAGATGGAGAATTGCAACAGAGAAAGAGTTATATTAATATAAGTACAGCCAGCTAAACTAGACACTAGAATTTCATTACTACTCAAATCCACCTCCCAAAAAAATTGGAGGCTAGGGTTTTTCAAGGATAGTTTGCTGGGCAGGAGCCTACGTAATGGGTGCCGATTGGTTAGGGATGCAACAGTGGGGTTGTGGAAAATAGTTGTAGTGTGCTGAATCTGCTTCTGGGTGGGGGCCACAAAGGAGTCGTTGGTCTGGGTGGGGCCATCGGTCTTCAGAAATGCAAAAGCCCGAAAGACATTTCAAAAGGCCAATTTTAGGTTCTGCAATAGGAATGTTAGTTACAGGAGTAATTGGGGAAGTTGCAAATCTTGTGACCTCTGGAATAATGGCTGGTAATTACTTAACTACGCCTACATCTTAGCAGAATTTAGGCCCCTCTCACTCTCCCAATCTGGTTTCTTTTCATTGGTTTTACAAAAGTGCTTTAGTTTTTGGATGAGCTATTATCTCTTAAACTGTAAACTAAATTTCTCCCAAACTTTACTTGGTCCATGTTCAGGAACAACTAAGGGCAGTTTGAAGGTTAAAGAAAAGATGGAGTTGGTTAGGTCTGATCTCTTTCACTGTCATAATTTTCTTACTGTTGTAATTTTTGCAAAGGCAGTTTAAAAGTTGCCTTTCTCACTTATGTATTAAGTAAAACAGTTAAACAAGGACTTGGCCTTGGAAAATACCTGACTCACATTTAACACATTTCACCCACATGACTGTGCCTTATACTAATTTAAAGAAAATTGCTGACATAAAAATCCCAGTCTAGTGATTATAAAGACTTTAATTTTTGCACACATTCACAAGCAGTAACGAATTGAAAATAGTAAATTTTAAAATATGTTTATGTTGGTGAATATATAATTTCATTGAAACCCAAAAAAAATTGCAACTGAAAGGAGCTGGAATTTTACGTAGAACATAGATGCTAGCTCTCTTTCTCTATACTATGTGAATATTACCAATATAATTTAACCTTTACTCTTCCCTGTAAATAAAAAGTTATGAAAATGCCCATTTTAATACCTACTAGCATAGCATTAGGTAAAAATTAAATTGAGAATTGGATTACACTATGATCCAGAAATTACACATTACAGGATTTATTTATGTGCACTGTCAAACTAATTCAAATTTGTGTCTATACCATATTAATGTCAAGATAAAGTCAAACAGTCTTTCAAATTATTTCTAGTAATGATTAGTCTATCCTATTTTTCCTTGTTTATCTCATTTGGCAACATGAAGAAACAGAAAACATCCCAAATACTAGACAGAGTGTTTGAGTAATTATTTAAGAGAAATGTTTCATATTAAATGAAGAATAAGTTTGATTTAATCTTCATAATTACTTTATCACGAACTATCAGAAGAATTGTTAAGAACATTTATCATTAGCTAAATTTTTCCTATAAATATATGTATTAAAATCATATTAAGCAAAGAGAGGCTTTGGTTTGATAATAGAGCCATCTTCATATTCACTAGGTCAGAATTGTGTTGTTGTCAGGTAATAAATCATTAGCAGGTGTCATGCAGTGTTCAAAGTATTTTCGTATTGTGTGTTTATGTGAGACTAATTGAAAGCAGTCATATAAGAGAGGTATTATTCTATTATTCTCTAAAGACTAGGCAAATTAAATAATTCCCTGGGGTAAAATAACTGCTAAGTGACGGATATCTAAAGTCTAATGTGTCATGCTTTACAGGGTATCTGTCTTTAAAACGAATCACAGGACTTCATGAATATTTGACAAGTAAATTATGTAATTATGAAACTGTGAACACAATCCAATTCAGAATGGCCTTCTCAATGTTGATTTTGACATAACACTTCTTAGATGTACTTAACTGATATTGAATCTCCCCCTTATTTTATCCCTTTTCCAGTTTGTCACTGACCCCTTACATTCACTAATACTGATGCACTAACCAGAGTTACAAAATATTTGAGGATGGTCAGGTGTGGGCAGTGTCCTGCTGACATTCTGAAAATTCAAGAGTGAATATCTAGAAATGTGGGTATTACACATTTGAGTTGTGTAACACATGCTATGTATTTTGTTTTGTTTAGTGGGGTTGAACATAAGCATTAAATAATTCAAAAAGATTTCCATCTCTTTTCAAAACCTAGACCTGCCCTGTGCTTTAGTTTACATAGAGATTTGATAGGCTTTTCATGCCACACTAGAATGGATTGATCTCCACAGAGAAGAAATAGAAAGACTCGGCATTCAGAAGAAAAATGATGGTACCCCAACTGGGTGCCCTGCAATTCAATTTAACTCTGACACTACCTACCCAGAATGAAAGCAGCCTCCATGCGGTTAGGGCTTGATTTCACAGCCCAATTTGTAGCCAATTTAGAGAGAATTGTGGGTTACCTGGAGGTCTATCAAGAGTCAGTGTCAAGACTTCAATGGCAAATATTGGTCTCCAGGTTACCCACATTTCTCTCTAGCTTTACTAGAAATCAGGGATTCCCACAACCTCCCCCCAACCCTTCATGTTTGATAATTTGCTAGAATGACTCACAGAACTCAGGAAATGATTTTACTTACTATTAATGGTTTATTATAAGGGATACAACTCAGGAACAGCCAAATGGAAGAAATGCCTAGGGCAAGGTAGTGGGAGGTGAAGATGTGCCAAGCTTCCATGCCCTATTTGAGCATGCTGCCTTCCCAGGACCTCAGTGTGTTCACCCACGTGGAAACTCTCCAATCCCCATCATTTAGGGATTTTTATGAGCTTCCACTATGTAGATACGATTGATTAAATCATTGGCCACTGGTACTTGAACCCAGTCCAGCCTTTCTCCCTTCTCTGAGGTTGAGGGGGTGCAGCTGAAAGTTCCAAACTTCTAACAAAGGGTTGGTCTTTCTGGAGACTCAGCTTCCAGAGGAGTGCTGTACCAGAAACCAGAAGAAAAGACCAAATACAATTTTTATAGGTGTATAAATGATACCACAATTATAAAATTAATTTTACCAGGTTATTTTTATTTTTAATGTGACTGCTAGATGACTTAAACTTCCATATGTGGATAATATTTTATGTGTATTTGATGGCACTGCCCTAGATCTTCCAAATATTTCTTTTCAGGCACATGTCCTATTAATTTCTGTGGTTTTATTCCTTACAAGTGATAGCTATACACATACTGTCTCAGAAAAAAGGAAAAATATTGATTTTCTTTAAAACTGAAAATTCTTTTTGAAAGCTTCTTTAAAGAAAACCTTGAAAAATAATTTCCATTTTGAAAATATAATTTCATGTAATATTACACTAGTCATATTATATTGCCTAAAATGTAAATAGAATACATTCAAGGTATAAAATTAAAATACACAGACATTCAACAGCATATGTGAGTTCTGAAACCTCCTGATGGACTAAAAAAATTAAATAAATTCGTACTGATAATTACTCTCCAAAGGGCAATGTCAAAATGATAGATGGATAATTCTGAGTATTGAATGTTCTCTGTCAAGCGTAGAAGAACGAATCAGATCAATACACCCAGAGTGATTTTTGATGTACCTAATATTTTCATCAATATTTTTCTCTGAGCTTTACCTTCTCTCTGGTTTCCTTTTTACGAGAATCATTTGAATAAATAACTCACCATATCTGCTGATTGTTAAAATAATTTTGGGATAATCTTCATCAAAAGGAAATGAAAAAGTAATAACATCATTAATTAGCATCATATTTAAACTATAATCATTATCTACAATCTTTTGTTTCTTTCCATTCAATTCATCTTTGTTTTTAAGCAAAGTACAAATAAAATATTGACCATATCAAGTATGTCTTAACTCTTGCTTTTTATATACTTTTCAGTGAATACTTTCAATCAACATTTCCTCAGTTTTGCTCATCTTTTTATGGAAGACAAATGATGATCTTTTACTTCTGAACAAAATTATGATACCAATTTATTTATAATAACTAAAATCTGGATTACAGGTCTCCTTCTGGCTGGGAGATGTTAGGTCAGCTTAAGTGACCGCAGAGGAGGCAAGAATTGACTCCTCTTCTTAATGGTTATGGGATAAATCCCAGTCTCTTAACCTAAGAAATATAGTCCAGAAGTTAAGCCCAACATACAATGTATTAAAGAGGCAATAATTTAGTCCGAGAGTTACAATACCAAATATGGGTGATTTATCTAGATGAAAAATCAATTCCAGGTAAATAACCCACCAGAAAATCAACAAGAAGAAAGATTGGCAGAATTCCATAATACATCTTTGAGTTGGTAATTGGGTTTCAGAATTCTCTGTATTATGTAGTTTATAGCGGGGAGTTGGTATAATGTGACATACTGAATCGGTGGTTAAGGAAACTTAAGTGGTATAGACAGTCTTTTACTAACAGCAGACCAGAGACACAAGGATGAAGAAAGCAAAAAAGGAAGAGGTTCACAGAGTACTAGGAAGGATGGATGCCGGGTACAATGGACTGAATGTTTATGTTCCTACAAAATTCATACGTTAAAGTCTTAACCCTGAAGGTGATGCTAGTAGGAGGTGGGCCCTTTGGTGAGTGATAGGTCATAAGAGTAGAGCCTTTTTGAACAGGATTTTAGTGTCCTTATGAAAGACACCCATAGAGCTGCCTTGCCCCGGTCACCATGAGAGGGCACAACAGAAGTTTCCATCTGCAACTCAGAAGAGAGGCTTTCTTAGAATTAAACCATAATGGCACTCTGATCTGAGACCTCCAGCTTCCAGAACTATGAGAAATACACTCTTATTGTTTATATGCCACCCAATCTATGGTAATTTGTTATAGCAACCTGACTGGACTAAGACATGAGAGAAACTATTAGCAAGCACATGGGGGAAGACAAAATAGTTAAAAATAGTTAAAGGAGTATGAGAAAATTGTCTCTATTATTACTGTCTTTTTTACGTAGTTCTTTAACAAATACCAGTTTATTCATTCAAATCATGTTTATTGAGCATGTATTATTGACTCTTCCCACCCTACTGTTCTTATGTTGGGGAGAAAAATAATTGGGAGATAATTCTTCTCTGGAAACATAGAGTCTTACTGACTTACATTCAAAGAAATCCATATGTGTGCTCAGTTGTTAATTGTTCACTTCCCTAGAGTAATTACTTATTTCAGTTTTCTTATGTGGTTGATTTAATGTCATGAAGTATGTGCTTGCCTACAGCTGCTTTAAAAAATACACAGAGTTGCACCAAATGAGGCCATGTCTCATGGCACTAACGTGACAGTCCTTGTACACTTGTGACTTTGGTACTTGATTGTTTTCACCCAACTCATTGATTTTAAGTTGACAACAACGATATTTAAGTTTACTTTCTGCAAATTGTGAAGGTTTGTTTAGCTCGGCAATGAGCCAAACGTCTGAGGGTACATGTTGCTTATTTCTCAGGTTAGGTTTTCTTCCTTTCTTTCTTAGTTTCTTTCTTCCTTCCTTCCTTCTTTTCTTCTGTTCTCGTTTTTATTTTTTAAAGGCTTATTCCATTCAGTTGGTTAGTAAAATCAATGTAGGTCTGTAATGATGAAAGGAATAGCACAAATGGCTTAAGTTAATAACCAGATGTAGTCCATTGATTGGTAGGCATAATTCCTTTAGAAAATGACAAATATGTTTCCAATTTGGAGTGGATTTTTACATAAAGTGCTAGGTATCAAAGATCAGTATCATTAGAAAGATTTTTTTAATTTTTCTTCTGAAATTAGGTTATCATTATGTTAAACTTTGTATATACAGTATTCTGCTAAATTTCTCTCTCTCTCTGTCCCTCTGTCCCACACACACACACACGCACATGCATGCACACACACACATATGTGTGCACCCATACACACAAACATACAAACCGATACACAGAAGGCTTTCAGGAAATTCTGTTTCTTTAAGTATAGAAAAACTAAATGATTTATGAACTTACTGTTTGAAGACTGTATTTTTCCTTTGGGCAGCTATGATGATGGAAAACATTTTCAAGATTTTTTTTAGGATTAAAGTCTAAGATTGTTGACAAAATGTGGGAGATTTTAAAGTCATTCTCAGAAGTATTAGGCTCAACTCTTTTTATATAAAAATTCTGTATGAATAAATTCATTTGACTATTTGAAAGAGTATTTTCTCTAAATATTGTATGCTGCTCTAGAGAAATAGAAACATTCTTTTGCCCTATTTGATCTTTTGGAGAATATTCTCTATGGCCCAATTGATTTCTCAAGATCTTTTCTTTTTTAGAAGAATATGTTAGCTCTCAAGTGTCCAGTAGTTCTTTTTATCTGATGTGGCCTGTTTAAAAGCCGCAAGCATGTCTGGGTTATCAGATCTCCTTTAAAATGCTGCCATTCATCTGTTCAATTTAATGCTTGCTCAGGAGGGAGTTTCTGTATCGACTAAGGGCTGTGCCACACTGCAGCTTAGAAAATGAGAGAAGAAAGAAAGGCAGGCCCAACCTAAGTATACCGTTAACTCTGCCTAAGACTGTGATACATCAATAGAGCACTAGACCTGATCATGTTTTATACAGTTAGTCAACCACAGAAAAGAATAATCAGAGATATTTATTCAGAAAGGAACGTTGTTTAGTCTTTTAAGCATCTGCTCTTGCTTTCTTTCTTGAAAATGTTGTGTAGTGATTAGTTTTCATCTGAACAGGCATTTTCTCCTTCTTAAAAATTAAAACATGCCCTGTTTGAAGAGCAGAAATCAAGAAGAAAGATATAGCCTTCGTCTGTACAATGCTGAAAGGGTGCTTATTAAATGGAATATAAATAGACTAAGGCCATTCTTACTGGTACATAATATTTTTGTGTTTTATATATATAGAGACTGAGCAGGAGTGAAAATATGGTCCCTTTGCAATGTTCTATTGAACGAACCTACTTTGTACTCATTAATACTCTGTTGGGTCTCAGGGAAGTAAAGCTTGATTTTAATTTATAGTCAGCCTAGTAATCTACCACTCGTGTTCTGTTTGTTTTAGAAAGTTATTCAACTTCCTTAAAAGGAGAGTTACCCAAATTAAGATTTGTTTTTAAATAAAAGAAAGAAAATATAAACAAAGGAAGGAAACAAAAAAGGAAGGAAGACAGAAAAAGAAAGGAAGAAAGAAAGAAGCCTAAAGTGTAATAAAGTAGTAAGTACTAGTGAAAAGATCATAGAAGCATCCTCCCAAGTCTGAGTGATTGATTGCTTTACTGCTTTGGGGAAGACAATCTGTGATAAGCCATTTCTTTTTGGCCACTTTCTATTACAGTACAACCTGAAGGAACAATACTGACTTCAACAGATTGTTATAAAGAAATATACGTGTGTGTGTGTGTGTGTATGTATATATATACACACATATATGTATACATATATACACACATACATACACACATACATATATTTCTTTTAACAATATATACACACACACACATATATATATAAAGTATAAATTGATATGCAGCAATTTTCAACTACTGTTTCCAGAAATACAAGACTACCATGAGCTGAGGTGAGTGAGTTGTTTTCTCACAAAAATAGCCTAAGCTAAGGATAGTATTTTTATAATTCTCAGAAATAATCAACGGATATGTTTTCCATTTTAAGTTTTTAAGTCATCTTTTAACACAATTAACAGTTACTACCTCTACACAAATAAATTTTTAAAAACTAACAATACTTTGACAGTCTTAGAACATAACTGCAACCCCTCATTTCCTGTTTCAAATGACAGAAATTATAGAAACCATATAGAAAACTGTTTAACACACATTTGATTTTGTATCAATGGTGCAGGATACTCCCACTTGCTTCAGACACAGACACATATCCTTGCACACATTTTTTTTGAGATGCAGTCTCGCTCTGTCACCATTCTGGAGTGCTCTGGAGTGGAGTGCAGTGGTGCGATTGCGGCTCACTGCAACCTCCGCCTCCCAGGTTCAAATGATTCTCCTGCCTCAGCCTGCAGAGTAGCTGGGACTACAGGTGCACGCCACCATGCACAGCTAATTTTTTTGTATTTTTAGTAGAGACAGGGTTTCACCATGTTGGTCAGCATAGTCTTGACCTCTTGGCCTCATGATCCGCCTGCCTTGGCCTCCCAAAGTGCTAGGATTACAGGCATGAGCTACCGCACCCAGCCCCTGTGAACACGTTTTAACATAAAGTCAAACGTATAACTAACAAAACACCCTGGCTCAGGAAACAAAGAAGAAATTTGAAATCATAAAATTCAAGAAGACCTGGGGTCTAAAGAGTCATAAAGGAAACAGAGATGCAGATACAAGTTTATGTTTAAAACCTGGAGTATGCAGATGAAAGTCTGTGAGAAAGACCCTGGTCTCTAGTACTTGGAAATGAAACTAAGCTCCTCAAATAGCAGGGAGTCACTAAAGGCAAGAAAAATCCTCCTCAGATCATTTTAGGGACACAGCAAACATATTTGTGATCAGTCCATCTGTATTAGTCCATTCTCATGCTGCTATGAAGACAAACTTGTGACTGGGTGATTTAGAAAGGAAAGAGACTTAATTGACTCACAGTTTAGCATGGCTGAGGAGGCCTCAGGAAACTTACAACTATGGCAGAAGGCACCTCTTCAGAGAGTGGTGTGAGAGAGATTGAGGGCCTGCAGGGGAAATGTTGGATGCTTATAAAACCATCACGTCTCATGAGAACTCACTCACTATCATGAGAACAGCACTAGGGAAACCACTCCCATAATTCAATTACCTCCCACCAGGTCCCTCCAATGACACATGGCGATTACAATTCAAGAGGAGATTTGGGTTGGGACACAACCAAACCACATCATTCTGCCCCTGGCACCTCCAAAATCTCATGTTCTCGAATTTCAAAACCAATCATGCCTTCTCAACAGTCATCGTAAGTCTTAACTCATTTCAGCATTAACCCAGAAGTACACAGTCCAAAGTCTCATCTGACACAAGGCAAGTCCCTTTTGCCTACAAGCCTGTAAAATCAAGAGCAAGTTAGTTACTTCCTAGATAAATGGGGGTACCTGCATTGGGTAAATACAGCCATTTCAAATGAGACAAATTTCCCAAATGAAGGGGCTGCAGGCCCCACGCAAGTCTGAAATCCAGTGGGGCAGTTAAATCTTAAAGCTCCAAAATGATCTCTTTTGATTCCATATCTCACATCCAGGTCATGCTGATGCAACAGTTACGTTCCCGTGGTCTTGGGCATCTCTGCCCCTGTGGCTCTGCAAGGTTGCTGGCTGCTTTCACAGACTGACATTGAGTGTCTGAGGTTTCTCCAGGCGCACGGTGCAAGCTGTTGGTGGATCTACCATTTTGGGGTCTGGAGAATGGTGACTCTTTTCTCACAGCTCCACTAGGAAGTGCCCCAGAGGGGACTCTGTGTGGGGGCACCAACCCCACATTTCTCTTCTTCACTTCCCTAGCAGCGGTTCTCCATGAAGTCCCCACCCCTGCAGCAAACTTCTATCTGAACCTCCAGGCGTTTCTATGCATCCTCTGAAATTTAGGGGGAGGTTCCCAAACCTGAGTTCTTGACTTCTGTCTACCCATAGGCTCAACACCACATGGAAGCTACCAAGGCTTGGAGCTAGCATCCTCTGAAACAATGGCCCAAGCTGTACATTGACTCCTTTTAGCTACAGCTAGTGCTGAAGCAGCTGGGATACAGGGCATCATGCCCCAAGGCTGCACAGAGCAGGGGGTCCTGGCCCAGTCCATGAAACCACAGGCCTCTGGGCCTGTGATGTGAGGGGCTGCAGTGAAGGTCTCTGAAATGTCCTGGAGATGTTTTCCCCATTATCTTGGTGAATAACATTGGACTCCTCATTACTTATGCAAATTTCTGTAACTGGCTTGCATTTCTCCCCAGAAAATGAGATTTTTCTTTTCTATCACATCATCAGGCTGCAAATTTTCCAAATTTTTATGCTCTGCTTCCTCTTGAACATTTTGCCACTTAGAAATTTCTTCCACCAGATACCATAAATCATCTTTCTCAAGTTTACAGTTCCACAGATCTCTAGGACAGTTGCAATATGCCACTAGTCTCTTTGCTGAAACATAGCAAAATCACTTCTATTCCGGTTCCCAAGTTCCTCATCTCCATTTGAGACCATCTCAGCCTGGAATTCATTGTCCATATTATTCTAAGCATTTTGTTCAAAGCCCTTCAACAAGTCCCTAGGAAGTTTGAAACCTTCCCCACATCTTCTATCTTCGGAGCCCTTCAAGTCTCTAGGAAGTTCCAAACTTTTGCACATTTTTCTGTCTTCTGATTCCTCCAAATTGTTCCAACATCTGCCTGAAACTCAGTTCCAAAGTCAATTTACAGGACTTTTGGTTATCTTTACAGCAGCATGCCCACCTCACTCCTGGTACCAATTTACTGTATTAGTCCATTCTCATGCTGTTATGAAGAAATATTTGAGACTAGGTAATTTATTTTAAAAGAAGTTTAACTGACGCACAGTTCTGCAGCTGTAGGGAGTCCCCAGGAAACTTACAATCATGGCAGAAGGCAACTCTTCACAGGGTGGCAAGAGAGAGAATGAGTGCCAGCAGGGGAAATGCCATATGCTTATAAAACCATCAGATCTCATAAGAACTCATTCACTATCATGAGAACAGAATGAGAGAAACCAACCCCATTATTCAGTAACTCCCACTGAATAATGGGTCTTTCCTAGAAACTGGGGATTACAATTCAAGATGAGATTTGGGTGGGGACACAGTTAAACCATATTGTCTTCAAAGTATGGAAATTAGGAAGAAAGATGTTTGCAATAATTAGGAAATACATCATTCATTTTCCATGGGTGTGAGACCTGAATTGATGATATCCCAGTAATCAGCAACTGTAATGCATATAGAGTTTATTTGTTCTTGTACTGCAACTTATGGACTCAGCTTTACTTTTTCTACATATTTGGTCAATTATGCCATCACAATTGATTAGATGGACTCTTTTCTAAACAGAATAGAAGCACCTATTTTCTTATTTATACTGGAATCTTTTCCAGAGTTTATGGCTCCCTTGTAGTTATTTACTTATCTAATTTTATTACTTAAGCATGCTGTGCTGATCCCTGTACCTTTGTAGTGCATTCTAATATATGCTAATGACTTCTCAATTTGTTTTTCAAAAGTCTCTTGACTATTGAATTTTTTTTTGTATCTAACTTTAGATTATTTTATCCTATAAACTCAAATTCTTACTGGAATGTTAGTCAAATTATATATTTATTTGTTTAAAAAAATTGGCATTTTCATTACTCAAACTCTTCCTATCCAAGAACACGGGAATATACTTCTATGTATTCAGGACATCCTATCGGTCTTTTTTCTTTTGAAACATTTCCCAGTGTCTATATTTTTGTGAATGGTATACTTTCCCATTTCCAATTCCAAGTGTTTTAAGTTGGTAGGGAGATAAGTTACTGATTTTGTCTGCCCTTTATGAAAGCATATATTTCATTATTCATTATTAATAATTTCATTATTAATTTACTAGGGTCTCTTCAATGTTGTAGACATTTGCTAGAATTTCTTCGATGTTGTAGGTATGTAATTACATGATAACATGAGACAATTTTATTCCTTTTTGTATTAGAAAATTTTGAAAAGTATTTTATTTTTCTCTATATTTCCTTTGACCTCAAAAGTGTACTATAGTTAAGTTGACAGCAGACAAAAAGATTCTTTCTTTAGGAATTTTTAAAAATAAATTTTGACATTTACCATTTAGAATAAATGCTGCTATTGGTTTTAACAAATTATGGTGTACTCATTTAAAGTTTTCTTCTATTCATAATTTTTTTGAAAGTGGCTTCTGTATTTTATTAAATGTCTTTTGGCATCAATGAATATAATCATTTGATTTTTGTACTTTATTTACATATTATATTCATAAGTATGTTGGTATAAAATCAGCTTCGTATTACTGAAAAATATTCTACTTGGCCAAGTAAATAATTTTGAGAATGATTGTTAGATTCTTCTTGTCAATATTTTGCTTTAAATTTAAATTTTTTATTTTTAAGTTGTATTTTATTTCTAATTGACATGTAATAATTATACATATTTATTGATTACTGTGTGATGTTTGGATACATGTATACATTCTTGAAACGATCAAATCAAAACATTTAGCTTATCCATCATTTCAATCATTTATTATATCATTGTGATAACATTTGAAATCCTGTCTTCTAGATATTTTGAAATATACAATACAATAAGTGTTCATAAATAAATGCTCATAAATAAGATTGGTCAATATGTGACTTTTTTGGTAGTCTCTCATACATAGAATTCTGTTTTATCTAACTGATAGTAGTCATGCTAAATAGAACTTGAAGCACTTGCTTATAATTTGGATCTTTGTGGCAGAGATTTTTGGTCATTGAACTTAAAGGAACAGTAGCATTTATTGAGATTGTAAAAGAAAAACTGGACAAGGAGGGTGTTTGAGGAGGAAAGCAAAAGCCTTGGCATACAAATTGTTTAGTTCGAAATACCCATCCTACATTCAAGTTAGTTGTCTCAGGGTTTCTCATGGGGTCTTCACTGAGATTTGGAATCGACATTTTTTTGTGTGTGAAAATGTGTATTGCAACTGACAGTTGAATTTACAATCTGAATTTCAGGGCAACCATCGGGGGTGGAGATAGAAATGTAAGAGTTACAACTTCATAGATGACATTTAAAGTCAAGGAACTTGAACTTTCAATTAGGCCGTGGATGTAAGTACAAAAGAGGTTGAAGAATTGAGCTCTGACATGCTTTAACATTCTGATTTAGGCAAGAATTTGACCAAAACAAATAGTAGCAGAGCATGCGATGGGAAAACCAAGGCAGTATGGTTACCTTCACTTACTGTAGTTACAATGATAGCATGAAATATAAAACTCTGTATGTTTCAGATAGATAGATACATACATACATACATGTATACACATATTTTTTATTAAGCTGTGTTATATACTTATTTAAATTCTTGGTAATTTAAGAAATAAATATTATATACAGCCTTCTTCAGAGATCATAAATGTACATAAATATAATTCCATAGATTAATTGCTCAAATTTAACAATATACAAACTGACATAAAAACAACATGCATTCATTGACAGTGAGCTACATATTTTCATTGTGTTGCATTTCATTTGAATCTGCATAGCCCCTAAAAAAATGCATCAGTAGATATCAACATTCTTTGTATTTGGATTTGCACAATAACCCTTTGTATGGACTGTGTAGTCTAAGAGGTTGACCATTTCTAGCCCCCACTCAATAAATGTCAGTAGCATCTTCCAGTTACTCTAACAATCATATAGGTCCCCACCCCTTGTTAAATACCCCATTTGTGGCTGTACTGATCTTAAATCGATAATATTTGAAGCTTATACTAATATTTTAGTGCCAGTAATATTTTAGTAGTGAATATATTTATTAAATGTCATTAATAAAGCATACAAAATTAATAAGTATAAAATTGTGCTCAACCTGTGCATGTGTGAATATATAACAAAATTGCAATGACACAATAAAATAATTTAGAATTATTTTAGATATCTTGGAAGAAAATTTATGTGATGACACATTCAAAATTAAATGGCATTGCATCATTGAAAGAATATACAATTTGAATACTTAACAATTTGAAAGGCCAATGACAAATATTATTTTAACTAGTATTTATACAGTGTGTTGATATTCAATCGACATACTGGTATTATTATCAATATTAATATCAATTGGTAATATTTTTTGTCTGTTTAAAGATACATTGGTAAGTTCTTGCATCCTGGTTTCCCTTCCCACCCAATATGCCCCTGCTGAATCTCTGTAATTTCCGAGATTTGCACACAATCCATCAAATTAAAAATTAATTCCTGGTCGGCCGGGCGTGGTGGCTCACGCCTGTAATCCCAGCACTTTGGGACGTTGAGGCAGGTGGATCACGAGGTCAGGAGATCGAGACTATCCTGGCTAACATGGTGAAACCCCATTTCTACTAAAAATACAAAAAATTAGCCGGACGCAGTGGCGGGCGCCCGTAGTCCCAACTACTCGGGAGGCTGAGGCAGGAGAATGGTGTGAACCTGGGAGAGTTTGTATTTGGATTTGCACAATAACCCTTTGTATGGACTATGTATTCTAAGAGGTTGACCATTCCTAGCCACCACTCAATAAATGTCAGTAGCATCTTCCAGTTACTCTAACAATTATATAGGTCCCCACCCCTTGTTAAATACCCCATTTGTGACTGTACTTTGGTAGTGAGCCGAGATCACGCCACTGCACTCTAGCCTGGGCGACAGAGCAAGACTCTGTCTCAAAAAAAAAAAAAAAAAAAAAAAAAAAAAAAAATTAATTCCTGATCCATCAGGGCATCTTCAGGACTCTGCCCTAACTTTAATTCTGATTAGTTGCATTATACCAGTTGTTAAATAACTTTTCCGTATACCTTATTCATTCTAGTAAGGATGAAAAGAACCTAATAACTTTATTTTTGAAGCATATACAGTTGATTTGAATTAAACTAGGGAACCCTTGTGCTCTCATGTCTTTTTTATTGCTGCTACCAGGAATCTTCTTGTTCTCTAAATTCATTGTTTCCCATGGTCTCCATAATCTTGACAGATGCTAAAACATCATATGATAAAATATAGCACCAATTTTGTTTAAAAACAAATACAGAAACCAAAATCTTCCAATGTTGGACACTATATAATATTTTCTAAAAACCAGAGGCAAATTTTTCATAAAAACTAACGTTAAAATGTTAACCTGATTCCATGATTTCAAGTCATTTCAACATGGTAGATGTAAGACTATAGCAAAGCTATAACATGCTAAATGAATATATATAAAACAGGAAAAGAGTAGCTATAACTGCATAAAATAAAAATAATTGAAGCAATATTTGCACAACTAAACAATGAACAATGAGCAGCACTAATCAATTGACTTGACAAAAATAGTTCTAAAATATTGTTTTATAATACCTTAGAATTACAAGTAATAATAAGAAAAAATACCATGGGAATGTGGGTAAAAAATATGAGCGGGCATTTTGTAGAAAAATACATTAAAATGTCAAATAGCATAAAATAAATAACTTGCATGACTTTATGTTTTTATTCTATATGTGTATGATTAGAAGCAAAATATTTGGCTTTATTATTGTTAAAATTGATTGACCCTTGAACAATGAGGGGGTTGGAGGCACCAACCCCTATGCAGTCTACTAACAGCCTACTGTTGAGCAGAAGCCTTACAGAAAACATAACGGTTGATTAACACATATTTTGTATGTTATATGTTTTATATACTCTATTGTTACAATAAAATAAGTTAGAGAAAAAATCTTATTAAGAAAATTATAAGGAAGAGAAAATATGGCCAGGTGTGGTGGCTCACGCCCATAATCTCATCACTTTAGGAGGTTGAGGCAGATGGATTGCCTGAGTTCAAGAGTTTGAGACCAGCCTGGGCAACATGGTGAAACCCAGTCTCTTCTAAAAAAAATTAGCAGGATGTTCCTGCAATCCCAGCTACTTGGGAGGCTGATGCAGAAGAATCGCTTGAACCCGAGGGGCAGAGGTTGCAGTGAGCCATGACTGTGCTACTGCACTCTAGCCTGGGCAACAGAGTGAGACTCTGTCTCAAAAACAAAAAGAAGAAGGAGGAGGAGGAGGAGGAAGAGGAGGAGGAGGAGAAGAAGAAGGAAGAAGAAGGAAGAAGGAAGGAGAAGGAGAAGGAGGAGGAGGAGGAAGAAGGAAGAAGAAGGAGAAAAAAATTTACTATTTGTTAAGTCGAAGTAGGTTATCATAAAGATCTTCATCCTCATGATCTTCAGGTTGAGTAGGCTGAGGAGAGGTGTAAAGGAGGGGTTGGTCTTGCTGTCTCGGGGTGGCAGAAACAGAATAAAATCTGCATAAAAGTGAACCTGTGCTGTTCAAACGTGTGGTGCTCAATGGCCAGTTGTATCTTATCACACGGGATATATATTTTAAGACTTGCTTTCATGATCCAATACTACATTTTTAAATGTTACTTATGTTGGACATATAAATACATTTAACTCTCACATAGTATTTTATTTTAGGAGCAAACTAATGTATATTCTTTATTTCAATAATGGCAAAATCCAGGGTGACTATATTAATCCATTTTCATGCTGCTGATAAAAATATACGTGAGACTGGGCAATTTACAAAAGAAAGAGGTTTATTAGACTTACAGTTCCACGTGGCTGGGAAGGCCTCACAATTACGGCAGTAGATGAAAAGCATGTCTCACATGGTGGCAGACAAGAGAAGAGGGAATTTGAGCAGGGCAACTCTCCCTTATAAAACCATCAGATCTCCCGAGACTAACTATCATGAGAACAGAACAGGAAAGAACTGTTCCCATGATTCAATTACCTCCCACCTGGTCCCCCACATAACACATGGGAATTCCAGATGAGATTTGAATTGGCACACAGCCAAACCGTATCACTATTCTTTGCTTATTACAATCAGTGCTGTCATAAACATTCTTAGCAACGTTTGCACATATTCTGTTAATCTTAAAGTTGAATCGGTGTGTCATTGTATATTATTCTCAGCTCTGCTGGTAAATGTCAAATTGTTCTCCAAATTGACTGACAATTTCCATTCCCAACACCAATATCTAAGAGTTCTAGTTTCCCTGACACACAGTATTCAGTATTTTCAGACATCCCTTTGACAACTATAAAATAGTTTCATGGTTTTAACTTGCATATTCCCTATTACTGCTTAGATTGATACTTTTATTATTTTTTACTAGTTATTCTGTTTTCTTTTCCATACTAATGTATGGTCATTCTTTATATATTCTCCATAGTTTTGTGTGTTCATTGTTTGTTTTAAAAATATATTTTCAGGCTGGGCGTGGTGGCTCACGCTTGTAATCCCAGCACTTTGGGAGGCCGAGGCGGGCGGATCACAAGGTCAGGAGATCGAGACCATCCTGGCTAACACGGTGAAACCCCGTCTCTACTAAAAATACAAAAAAATTAGCCAGGCATGGTGGCGGGCACCTGTAGTCCCAGCTACTCAGGAGGCTGAGGCAGGAGAATGGCGGGATCCCGGGAGGCGGAGCTTGCAGTGAGCCGAGATGGCTCCACTGCACTCCAGCCTGGGCGACAGAGCAAGACTCCGTCTCAAGAAAAACAAAAAAAAGAAATATATATATATATATATATATATATATATATATATATTCCCTATATTCCCAGTTTTGGGCTTACCTTTTAATTTTATTACATCTTCCTGTGCCATTTAAAAATGACAGAGTCGTATTTATTAATCTCACATAGTTTGTGCTTTTGCCTTGCTTAAGAAATTCATCTATACCCAGAATACATTTTCATCAACATCTAGATGTGTTATTATTTTTTATATTTAGATTTCAAGTTTATGTTGCATCATGTGAAACATGAATCTAGATGAATCCTTCTTCATATGGGCACCATGTGTACAGGTACCAGTTACACCTGAGCTATATCTGTGTTGTTCATTCCAATTTATTGATCTATTTGTGTAATTTGACACAAATACCAAATTGACCAAATTACTCACATTTTATGATAACCCTCAATAAACCTGCAATATTATGAGATAAAACTAGTCACACATTTTACTTCAAAATTGTCAGCTACTTTTGGCCTTTGATCTTTGTATGTGTTTATCGACCTCACATATTTCATGAAATATTATTTGTTTAATGGTATTTTTATTGGAATTTCACTAAATTTATGAATTAATTTGGAAAGAATTTTCGTATTTACCATAATAACTTCATCTGTAAACATGTTCTAACATCCATCACTTATTCAAGTATATTTTATTTTTTAATAGGTTTTATTATTTTTTTCACAAAGATATTTTAAAATACGATATATTCCTACATATCTTGTGATTTTGTGCTACCGTGAGAATATATGAGTCAGGATTCTTCAGAGAAACAGAACCAATAGGCAATGGGAGAGAGAAAAAGAGGAAGAGACAGAGAAAAAGAGAGAGAGCGAGAGATTTACAATAAGAAATTTCCTCATGCAATTATGGAAGCTAGGAAATTGAAAATTTACGGTGTGGGCTGGCAGCCTGGAGACCCAGGAGAGCTGACGGTGCAGTTGACGTCTGAAAAAGTGTTCTCTTACTCAGAAAAGCTGGTTTCTGTTCTATTCAAGTCTTTGACTGATTGGATGAAGCCCACCCACATTATCGGGAGCAATCTGCTTTAATCGAGGTTCACTGATTTAAATACTAAACTCATCCAAAACACCTTCCAAGCTGATACTTAAAATTAACCATTACAGTGAATAGTATAATATTTAATATATCAATACATTTTAAATGTTATATTTTACATATTTAAATGTGTTTAATATATTTGAAATTTTAAAATACAATATTTTAATTAAAATCAAAATTAGATTTTTAAAAAATGCTTTGCTTGTTTTATATGGAAATTGCTAATACACTCAGAAATATATAGCCTGTAATATATAATTAGGTTGGTGGAAAAGTAATTGCAGTTTTGGCATGACTTAATGGTAAAAACTGCAATTACTTTTGCACCAACTTTATAGCAAACTTGCTGAATTTTCTAAATATTTCCAATGGTTTGCAGACTCTCCTATACCTTTTTTATGAAGACAAGCCTATTGCATGAAAAGAAGAACACTGTTTTTTTCTTCATGTTTTCTTCTTTATGGGAAATTGGCTAGTACATCCATACAATGTTGAATCAAAGATATAATAATGAGAATTATTCTCTTGTTCCTGACTTTTTATACAGTTGGCCCTCTCTATCCATGGGTTCTTCGTTCATAGATTCAACCAACTGCAGATCAAAAATAGTTGAAAAAATAATGGTCACATGTGTAGTGAACACGTACAGACTTTTCCTTGACCTGATTCCCTAAACAATACAGTATGGTAAGTATTTACATGGTATTTATATTGTTTTGGTATTATAAGTAATCTAGAAATAATTTACAGTGTACAAAAGGATGTGCATAGGTTATATGCAGATAATATACCACTTTATATAAGGGACTTGAGCATCCATGGATTTTGTATTCATAGGGGATCCTGAAATTAATTCCCCATGGATGCTCAGAGATGACTATATACGAATATTTTACTATGAGATTTAATGTTTACAGTATAAGTTACATTCTGGTATATATTTGTAGGTATACATATACAATATTTATGTGTATATATACAGAAATCACAAATTCAAATTTAAAATGTGTTAAGTATACTACAAAAATAATTGGTTTTCCCAGCCATTTACGATCGTTACTGATTTGATGTCCTATTATCTCTGAACACTCAATTGTTGTCTCTTTCTAAATGCTCCTACATAATCACAACTGGCAAAATCAAGAAATTAATATTGATACCTTACCACCGTTGATCTCAGACTATATTCAAGCTTTGACAAGTATTTAAATAATATAATTTATAGTAAAATGATCAAATTATGAATCATGACTTGAGCAGTCTGAAACAGTTTCTCCCACAGATTTTGTAAAACATACTTTAATTTTGGGGTTGTCTGATGTTTCCACATAATTAGATTCAAGTTATGTATCTTTAGCAGGAGTTTAAGTGATATCCTATTTTTCTGTTTTCTATGAAATTACATACTGTCTCCCAACGCCCCCCACCCCACCATTGCTGATAACATTCAATGTGATCACTTGATTAAGCTTATATCGTCTACACTTCTTTCTGACTAGGCTTCAACACCCACATAAGCTTCAGCCATCATTCTGCTCAGATTCTGAAAACCCATGTGGAGACCTCCACCATATACACTACGCTGCACTCTGGGTTCTAATATCTTATCCGGCTCCCCCAATGAATCCCCAGGTCATCCTGCTTAGGCTGTCAAATGGAACGTTTGGCCATATGTCTGAGGTTAATATCTTCCTCAACCTGCAGGGTTTCAGCAGTACATGAAGAGCTTCCCCACACTTTTGGAGCCCTTTTTGTCCTGTTTTGGTACTGACATCCCATGGCTAATGCCAGACATCACTTGATACCCTCTTCATCTCACTCAGGCTGTGACACCTGCTGTGGATGCCCTCTTTAACATGCTCTGCTTCTGACATCTCATGCCAAGACACTCTTTCCATGCTTTGCTTCAACTAAATACTGTAGAACTGAATTGTTCAGGAAAACAAAAGGAAGAAAATAAGAAGTGGATTGCACTTCTTTAAAATATGAGAGTCTTTTTTTGTAGTTGATATTTAATTTGTTTACATGGATTGAAATTACATATATATTTGGAATTATTTCTGTCTTTTTTTAACTTACTATGATTTTTCAGGTTAATATGTTTAACCTCTATTTCCTTCTCAATATTATCCTAATCAATTTTTCCAGATTCTTTCTGTGTGTTTGAAACATTACATATACTATTTTTATTATAGATAATACATACCTACATATTTTATGATTATAGTAAAGAAAAATCGAGACAAAATAAGTAAGTCTTGACATTGAAGTTTAATGAATTTGATTTTAAGAAACCACCATGTAACCAAAACTGCTATCAAGATACAGAAAACACTGCAATCACTCCAAAGAGTTTCCTTTTGCCTTCTTTCAGTCAATCCCCATCATCCATAATCATTGATAACATTGTTTCGTCTTCCTTTGAACTTTATTTAAATTGTAATCACATAATATAGATTGTTTGAGGAGGGTGAGAAGGAAGACTGAAGCCGACTTCTTTTCCTGGGACAGTTTTGCTGATGAGGACTGTCATCAGTAATGCATTTACAAGTTGGCTGATACAAGTTAGTTTTGGCTCTGGTGACTCAGCTAGGATGACTGTTCTGCAAATGTCCATTATCCTTATTCTGGAGCTACGGGGGTAGAAGCTATGTGCTTCTTACGTCAAGGGCATAAAAAGGCAAAAGAGAAATTTATGTTTAAATTTAACTTCCACTGTAATAGTATTAGCAGGTGGGCCTATTTAGAGATGATTAAGCAACAAGGATTCTGTCCTCATGGATGGGTTTAATATCTTTCAAAAAGGGCTTTGGGGAGAAGGTTGTCTCTTGCCTTTCCACCTTCACCCATGAGATGATATCACAAGAAGGCCACCAAAAGATGCCTCCTCTTCAGTCTTAAATTCAGCAGCCTCCAAAACTGTAAGAAACACATTTCTATTCATTATATATTACCATGTCTCAGGTACTCTCTTATAGCAGCACGAAATGAACTACGACAATTGAGGATTCAGATTTAAAGAGTGGGAAATGTATATCACGTCCATACTAGGAAAAACTGTAGTCACATAGCAAAAGATAAGCAACAGACAAAAAAAAAAAAAAAAAAAAAAAAAAAAAAAAAAACTGGAATTCTTAATGAAATTTACTTGAGTCTTCTCTCACAGTCACAGTTCCCTCCCACATACAAACTGTAATCATCCTTATCCCAGCACCTTCAAAGTTTAGTTCAGTCATTATATCAAGCTCTTGATACAGAAATATATGAAATAAAGACAACTCATCTGCTTCAATTCCTCACATGCAGTAGGGCAACAACAAGAAAATAACTGCATTAAATATCCTATATGAAAAGAGAAGAAAATGAGCACATACAATAGTCACTGTTCCATAGTACTTATAAAATCTTTCTGTAAAACATATTTCTCAGTTCTCTTGCTCCAGGGGTTCTCACCTAGTGGTGATTTTGCTCCCCAGGGGGCTTTTGGCAAGGGATGGTGTATTACTGCATTCTCACATTGTTACAAAGAACTACCTGAGGCTGGGTAATTTATAAAGAAAAGAGGTTTAATTAACTCACAGTTCCACAGGCTGTACAGGAAGCACTGCTGAGGATACCTCAGGAAACTTACAATCCTGATGGAAGGTGAAGAGGAAGGAATCACCTCTTACATAGCTAGAGCAGGAGGAAGTGCGGGGGAGGTGACACACACTTTTAAACAACCATATCTCATTAGAACTCACTCACTATCATGAGAACAGCAAAGGGAGGGGAAGTGTGCTCCATGAGCCAATTACCTTCAACCAGGACCCTCCTGCAACATTGGAGATTATAGGTCAATGTAAGATTTGGTTGGGGACACAAATCCAAACCATATCATGTCACTCTGGCTCCTCTCAAATTTTATGTTATTTTCACATTGTAAAATACAATCAACCCTTTTCGACAGTCCTTCAATGTCTCAACTCATTTCAGCATTAACTGAAAAGTCTGCAGCCCCAAA
Source organism: Rhinopithecus roxellana (assembly GCF_007565055.1). Taxonomy (NCBI): domain Eukaryota; kingdom Metazoa; phylum Chordata; class Mammalia; order Primates; family Cercopithecidae; genus Rhinopithecus; species Rhinopithecus roxellana. The sequence goes on along the minus strand of NC_044561.1, from coordinate 61,661,556 downwards.
ATCTCATCTGAGACAAGGCAAGTACTTTCTGCCTATGAGCCTGAAAAATAAAAAAAATTTTAAAAAGTTAGTTACTTTCAAGATACAATGGGAATATAAGCATTGGCTAAATACTCCCATTCCAAGAGGGAGAAATCAGCCAAACAAGGGGGCTACAAACTCCATGTAAGTCCAAACCCAGCAGAGCAGTCATTAAATCTTAAAGCTCCAAAATAATCTCCTTTGACTACATGTCTCACATCCAGGCAACACTGATGCAATGGGTGGGCTCCCACAGCCGTGGGCAACTCCACCCCTGTGGCTCTGCAGGGTGCAGCCCCCTTGAGTGCTTTCACCATCTGGCATTGAATGCCTGTGTCTTTTCCAGGTGCCTGGTGCAAGCTGTGGTGGATCTACCCTTTTGTGTAATCCATTATAAACTGAAATTATCATAAGTAAAAAATGTGTTTGAGATACATAACCTACTGAACATCATAGTTTAGCCTGGCCTACCTTAAACGTGCCCAGAAAACTTCCATTAATGTAAGTTGGGCAAAATCATCTCACCCAAAGCCTATTTTATAACGAAGTGTTGAATATCTCATGCAATTTATTGAATACTATATTGAAAGTGAAGCACAAAATTGTTATATGGGTATTTAAAATACAGTTTCTACTGAAAGATTATTGCTTTTGCACCATGATAAAGTTGAAAAATTGTAAGTCGAATCATCATAATTTGGAGACTATCTTCCTCTGTCTCTGTGTATATACATATATAGAGACGATGCTCTTGTACCTTCATAGGAAAGGATTGGTATATTAAAAAGACCAAAAAGAACCCCTCATATTTTAAAAACTTGAGAATTTCAGATTACAAAATAATTATATCATGCAGACATCTATTTGTGTTAAAAGAGACTCTGGAAAAAGTTCAATGTGGATGTTATTATCTCCTAATAGGAATGGAGTCAATACTAGTCCATGGGCTGACTGTATCTCATCTGATGGAAAAGATAGTAGAGGATATCGATTAGAAGTAGAGCTTGAAGGGGTGACTTTTACAGTATAATGGATTAAGTTTAATGACAAGACTTACTACTAGTCAATACAAGGCTTAACCTTATAGCCACATTAGTTAGGCATTATTGTCCAAAATAATTTGAAGTAGACTAAATGATTTATTGAATAAACATAAATGTCTGGAAGAAGATAAACGTTAGTTTTCTGCTGATGCAGGATTGTTTTCAGGATCCTGAACACATTTCTGTGTTTTTAGTTTTTCTACAGCATAAGGTAAAATCAGTTAATTAAACCATATGTTAAAGTGTAACTAAATTTTAATTTTAGGGTAATATATATCACAAACTATGTATTCATTTGCTAAGTATTATTTAAAAATTTGTCCCACAAAGAGTTTATGGCATTTTTTTTTGAAAAGCCAGACATTTGATTAAAATATTTCAGCAAATTATTTTGAACATTGAGGTGCAAAAAGATGATGCCAAGTAAGGTTATTGTTCCTATATGAACATATTAGGTACAAACAATTCAAGTAAAGATTTTTTAGGTTTAAAATGTCTCAAGTTTTTTTTAAAAAACTTGATAAAGTTTATACTTTTCTCCAAACACTACCAAAGTTATTTAAAAATGGGAGACATGTAGATGAAAGCAGGAAACAGAACAAATGCATTAAAATATTAAATAAAATTATTGTACAAATATCATGAACTTCAAACTTATTTATACTAGTATGTTATACTTTTCTAGCAAATAAAATTTACATTAATTCAGAATTCAGGTTTACATTAGCCTCAAGTTGGGCAAATCATCTAATCTAAAGTCTATTTATAATAAAATGGTGAATATCTCATGTAATCTTTGAATACTATTTTGAAAAAGAAACACGAAATGTTTATATGAGTATTCAAAATGCAGTTTCTACCGAATACATACAACTTCAGCAGAGTTCAGCTTTCAGAGTTAAGCTTTCAAGATCAACTCTTTGCTTCCATTTACTTAAAAATTTTTAACTCTCCCCTGAGCTTTAGAGGAAGAATATTATTAGCCTATTTCTCACTTTTTCAAATTAAGGGAAATTGACTTCAAATTGCAGAATAGAGACCTGGACTCTAGAAAAAATTCCATGTTTTTCTCTATTTCTCTGAAATCTCATTTTCTCTTCTAAAGAGTTTTATTTATGTTAATTTTTATTAAATAATATTTGCAGAAAAAGGCATAGAACTTAACAGTAAAATATATTAACTATTGACAAATGTATATAATATTATAAACAATACCCAAATTATGGTATAAATTCCTTCACTGTAGAAATTTCCCACATGGCATTTTCTACTTTTTTTAACCTACTCCTGGCTTAGGCCACCTCTTTTATGATTTCTATCACAGATTGATTTAGTCAGTCTTTGAATGTCGTCAAATGGGATCATACAGAATGTCCTCTTTTGTGCCTGGTTAATTTCCTTCAACATAATGTTTTTGGTATTGAGCCATACTGTTGACAGAGCAATCGTTTATTTATTTTGTTTTTACCTGGTTGTTTTCAGTTGTACAAATAAACCAACATTTTTCAACAGATCTGCTGATGGACTTTTGAATTTTTTCCACTATAGTCTGTAAAAACATAAAGATATTATTAACATGCTTATACAATCATTTATAAACATAGAATTTAATTGTTTTGGAGTAAAATTGCTGGGTCATAAGGTAGGGGTAAGCTTTACTTTTAAAGGAATTGAAACACTTTTTTCAAAAGGCTGGACTATTTAACATTTCTACAAGCAATATTTAAGAGACTCATTGCTTAACATCTGTGCTAACAGCTGATACTGTTAGACTTCTAAATTTTAGACATTCTAGGTGTGTAATGGTATCTCATTACAGTTTTAATTTGTAGTTTTGTGATTACGAATGATGCTTTTTAAAATTTGTTTTGCTTTTGTTGTTATTCTCTGCCATTTGTCTTCTTTGCAAATGTTTATTAGATTATTTTATCCAGTTTTTACTGGATTTTTAAATATTTTTCTTATTGAATTAAAATTCTTCATAGATTTTGAATATAAGTCTTCTTTTTAGACGTATATCTTGTGAATATCTTTTAGTCTGTAGCTTACCAATTCAGGTTTTCAATGAGGAGAAATTTTAAGTCTAGCAAAGTATAGTTTAGCAATTTTCCTTTGATGCCTTTTGCATTCAGTTTGCTCTCTAAGAAAAATTTAAGGTCTCATGACGTTGAAGGGATCCTGCTGAATTTTATTCTAGAAAGGTGAAATATTTTACTTTTTCATTCAGTTCTACAATCTAGCTTAATTTCATCATTATATATATATATATATGTATATGTATATACAGATGTTCCTTGACTTACAATGGGGGTTACATCCTGATAAAGCCATTTTAAGTTGAAAAAGTGTAAGTTGAACCATTGTTAGTCAGAAACTATCTGCATATACATATATAAAATGTTTATTCTATTTAATAGATATACACACAGATACTTACATAGATACATAAGCATAATTATTACTTTTTTTATTATACTTTAAGTTCTAGGGTACATGTGCATAACATGCAGGTTTGTTACATATGTATACTTGTGCCATGTTGGTGTGCTGCACCCATCAACTCGTCAGCACCCATCAACTCGTCATTTACATCAGGTATAACTCCCAATGCAATCCCTCCCCCCTCCCCCCTCCCCGTGATAGGCCCCCGTGTGTGATGTCCCCCTTCCCGAGTCCAAGTGATCTCATTGTTCAGTTCCCACCTATGAGTGAGAACATGCGGTGTTTGGTTTTCTGTTCTTGCGATAGTTTGCTGAGAATGATGGTTTCCAGCTGCATCCATGTCCCTACAAAGGATGCAAACTCGTCCTTTTTTATGGCTCCATAGTATTCCATGGTGTATATGTGCCACGTTTTCCTAATCCAGTCTGTCACTGATGGACATTTGGGTTGATTCCAAGTCTTTGCTGTTGTGAATAGTGCCACAATAAACATACGTGTGCATGTATCTTTATAGCAGCATGATTTGTAATCCTTTGGGTATATACCCAGTAATGGGATGGCTGGGTCATATGGTACATCTAGTTCTAGATACTTGAGGAACTGCCATACTGTTTTCCATAGTGGTTGAACTAGTTTACAATCCCACCAACAGTGTAAAAGTGTTCCTATTTCTCCACATCCTCTCCAGCACCTGTTGTTTCCTGACTTTTTAATGATTGCCATTCTAACTGGTGTGAGATGGTATCTCATTCTGGTTTTGATTTGCATTTCTCTGATGGCCAGTGATGATGAGCATTTTTTCATGAGTCTATTGGCTGTATGAATATCTTCTTTTGAGAAATGTCTGTTCATATCCTTTGCCCACTTTTTGATGGGGTTGTTTGTTTTTTTCTTGTAAATTTGTTTGAGTTCTTTGTAGGTTCTGGATATTAGCCCTTAGTCACATGAGTAGACTGCAAAAATTTTCTCCCATTCTGTAGGTTGCCTGTTCACTCTGATGGTAGTTTCTTTTGCTGTGCAGAAGCTCTTTAGTTTAATTAGATCCCAATTGTCAATTTTGGCTTTTGTTGCCATTGCTTTTAGTGTTTTAGACATGAAGTCCTTGCCCATGCCTATGCCCTCAATGGTATTACCTAGATTTTCTTCTAGGGTTCTTATGGTATTAGGTCTAACATTTAAGTCTCTAATCCATCTTGAATTAATTTTCATATAAGGAGTCAGGAAAGGATCCAGTTTCAGCTTTCTACTTATGGCTAGCCAATTTTACCAGCACCAATTATTAAATAGGGAATCCTTTCCCCATTTCTTGTTTTTCTCAGGGTTATCAAAGATCAGATGGCTATAGATGTGTGGTATTATTTCCGAGGGCTCTGTTCTGTTCCATAGGTCTATATCTCTGTTTTGGTACCAGTACCATGCTGTTTTGGTTACTGTAGCCTTGTAGTATAGTTTGAAGTCAGGTAGCGTGATGCCTCCAGCTTTGTTCTTTTGACTTAGGATTGTCTTGGCAATGCGGGCTCTTTTTTGGTTCCATATGAACTTTAAAGCAGTTTTTTCCAATTCTGTGAAGAAACTCATTGGTAGCTTGATGGGGATGGCATTGAATCTATAAATGACCTTGGTCAGTATGGCCATTTTCATGATATTGATTCTTCCTATCCATGAGCGTGGTATGTTCTTCCATTTGTTTGTGTCCTCTTTGATTTCACTGAGCAGTGGTTTGTAGTTCTCCTTGAAGAGGTCCTTTACATCCCTTGTAAGTTGGATTCCTAGGTATTTTATTCTCTTTGAAGCAATTGTGAATGGAAGTTCATTCATGATTTGGTGCTCTGTTTGTCCATTACTTGTGTATAAGAATGCTTGTGATTTTTGCACATTGATTTTGTATCCTGAGACTTTGCTGAAGTTTCTTATCAGCTTAAGGAGATTTTGGGCTGAGACGATGGGATTTTCTAAATATACAATCATGTCATCTGCAAACAGGGACAATTTCACTACTTCTTTTCCTAACTGAATACCCTTGATTTCTTTCTCTTGCCTGATTGCCCTAGCCAGAACTTCCAACACTATATTGAATAGGAGTGGTGAGAGAGGGCATCTCTGTCTTGTGCCAGTTTTCAAAGGGAATTTTTCCAGTTTTTGCCCATTCAGTATGATATTGGCTGTGGGTTTGTCAAAAATAGCTCTTATTATTTTGAGATACGTTCCATCAATACCGAATTTATTGAGCGTTTTTAGCATGAAGGGCTGTTGAATTTTGTCAAAGGCCTCTTCTGCATCTATTGAGATAATCATGTGGTTTTTGTCTTTGGTTCTGTTTATATGCTGGATTACGTTTATTGATTCGCGTATGTTGAACCATCCTTGCATCCCAGGGATGAAGCCCACTTGATCATGGTGGATAAGCTTTTTGATGTGCTGCTGAATCCGGTTTGCCAGTATTTGTTTGAGGATTTTTGCATCGATGTTCATCAGGGATATTGGTCTAGAATTCTCTTTTTTTGTTATGTCTCTGCCAGGCTTTGGTATCAGGATGATGTTGGCCTCGTAAAATGAGTTAGGGAGGATTCCCTCTTTTTCTATTGATTGAAATAGTTTCAGAAGGAATGGTACCAGCTCCTCCTTGTACCTGTGGTAGAATTCAGCTGTGAATCCATCTGGTCCTGGACTTTTTTTGGTGGGTAGGCTATTAATTATTGCCTCAATTTCAGAGCCTGCTATTGGTCTATTCAGGGATTCAGCTTCTTCCTGGTTTAGTCTTGGGAGAGTGTAAGTGTCCAGGAAATTATCCATTTCTTCTAGATTTTCTAGTTGATTTGCGTAGAAGTGTTTATAGTATTCTCTGATGGTAATTTGCATTTCTGTGGGGTCGGTGGTGATATCCCCTTTATCATTTTTTATTGCATCTATTTGATTCTTCTCTCTTTTCTTCTTTATTAGTCTTGCTAGCGGTCGATCAATTTTGTTGATCTTGGATTCATGGAGGGTTTTTGTGTCTCTATCTCCTTCAGTTCTGCTCTGATCTTAGTTATTTCTTGCCTTCTGCTAGCTTTTGAATGTGTTTGCTCTTCCTTCTCTAGTTCTTTTAATTGTGATGTTAGAGTGTCAATTTTAGATCTTTCCTGCTTTCTCTTGTGGGCATTTAGTGCTATCAGTTTCCCTCTACACACTGCTTTAAATGTGTCCCAGAGATTCTGGTATGTTGTATCTGTGTTCTCATTGGTTTCAAAGAACATCTTTATTTCTGCCTTCATTTCATTATGTACCCAGTAGTCATTCAGGAGCAGGTTATTCAGTTTCCATGTAGTTGAGTGGTTTTCATTGAGTTTCTTAGTCCTGAGTTCTAGTTTGATTGCACTGTGGTCTGAGAGACAGTTTGTTATAATTTCTGTTCTTGTACATTTGCTGAGGAGTGCTTTACTTCCAATTATGTGGTCAATTTTGGAATAAGTGTGATGTGGTGCTGAGAAGAATGTATATTCTGTTGATTTGGGGTGGAGAGTTCTGTAGATGTCTATTAGGTCTGCTTGCTGCAGAGATGAGTTCAATTCCTGGATATCCTTGTTAACTTTCTGTCTTGTTGATCTGTCTAATGTTGAGAGTGGAGGGTTGAAGTCTCCCATTATTATTGTATGGGAGTCTAATTCCCTTTGTAAGTCTCTAAGGACTTGCTTTATGAATCTGGGTGCTCCTGTATTGGGTGCATATATATTTAGGATAGTTAGCTCTTCCTGTTGAATTGATCCCTTTACCATTATGTAATGGCCTTCTTTGTCTCTTTTGATCTTTGATGGTTTAAAGTCTGTTTTATGAGAGACTAGTATTGGAACCCCTGCTTCTTTTTTTTCTCCATTTGCTTGGTAGATCTTCCTCCATCCCTTTATTTTGAGCTTATGTATGTCTCTGCATGTGAGATGGGTCTCCTGGATACAGCAGACTGATGGGTCTTGACTCTTTATCCAGTTTGCCAGTCTGTGTCTTTTAATTGGACCATTTAGTCCATTTACATTTAAGGTTAATATTGTTATGTGTGACCTTGATCGTGCCATTATGATATTAACTGGTTATTTTGCTCGTTAGTTGATGCAGTTTCTTCCTAGCCTCGATGGTCTTTACATTTTGGCATGTTTTTGCAATGGCTGGTACCGGTTGTTCCTTTCCATGTTTAGGGCTTCCTTCAGGGTCTCTTGTAAGGCAGGCCTGGTGGTGACAAAATCTCTAAGCATTTGCTTATCTGTAAAGGAATTTATTTCTCCCTCACTGATGAAACTTAGTTTGGCTGGATATGAAATTCTGGGTTTAAAATTCTTTTCTTTAAGAATGTTGAATATTGGCCCCCACTCTCTTCTGGCTTGTAGAGTTTCTGCCGAGTGATCTGCTGTTAGTCTGATGGGCTTCCGTTTGTGGGTAACCCGACCTTTCTCTGTGGCTGCCCTTAAGATTTTTTCCTTCATTTCAACTTTGGTGAATCTGGCAATTATGTGTCTTGGAGTTGCTCTTCTCGAGGAGTATCTTTGTGGCATTCTCTGTATTTCCTGAATTTGAATGTTGGCCTGCCCTACTAGGTTGGGGAAGTTCTCCTGGATGATATCCTGAAGAGTGTTTTCCAACTTGGTTCCATTTTCCCCCTCACTTTCAGGCACCCCAATCAGACGTAGATTTGGTCTTTTTACATAATCCCATACTTCTTGCAGGCTTTGTTCATTTCTTTTTCTTCTTTTTTCTTTAGACTTCTCTTCTCGCTTCATTTCATTCATTTGATCCTCAATCGCTGATACTCTTTCTTCCAGTTGATCGAGTCGGTTACTGAAGCTTGTGCATTTGTCACGTATTTCTCATGTCATGGTTTTCATCTCTGTCAGTTCGTTTATGGCCTTCTCTGCATTAATTATTCTGGTTATCAATTCTTCCACTCTTTTCTCAAGATTTTTATTTTCTTTGCGCTGGGTGCGTAATTCCTCCTTTAGCTCTGAGAAGTTTGATGGACTGAAGCCTTCTTCTCTCATCTCGTCAAAGTCATTCTCTGTCCAGCTTTGATCCGTTGCTGGCGATGAGCTGCGTTCCTTTTGAAGGGGAGATGTGCTCTTATTCTTTGTATTTCCAGCTTTTCTGCCCTGCTTTTTCCCCATCTTTGTGGTTTTATCTGCCTCTGGTCGTTGATGATGGTGACGTACTGATGGGGTTTTGGTGTGGGTGTCCTTCCTGTTTGTTAGTTTTCCTTCTAGCAGTCAGGCCCCTCAGCTGTAGGTCTGTTGGAGATTGCTTGAGGTCCAGTCCAGACCCTGTTTGCCTGGGTGTCAGCAGCAGAGCCTGCAGAAGATAGAATACTGCTGAACAACGAGTGTACCTGTCTGATTCTTGCTTTGGAACCTTCCTCTCAGGGTTGTTCTCCACCGTGTGAGGTGTGGGGTTTCGGTCTGCCCCTAGTGGAGGATGTCTCCCAGTTAGGCTACTCAGGGGTCAGGGACCCACTTGAGCAGGCAGTCTGTCCGTTCTCAGATCTCAACCTCCGTGTTGGGAGATCCACTGCTCTCTTCAAAGCTGTCAGACAGAGTCGTTTGCGTCTGCAGAGGTTCCTGCTGCTTTTTTCTTGTTGTTGTTGTTGTTTAGCTGTGCCCTGTCCCCAGAGGTGGAGTCTACAGAGACTGGCAGGCCTCCTTGAGCTGCTGTGAGCTCCACCCAGTTCAAGCTTCCCAGGGCTTTGTTTACCTACTTAAGCCTCAGCAATGGTGGGCGCCCCTTCCCCAGCCTCACTGCTGCCTTGCAGTTAAATCACAGACTGCTGTGCTAGCAATGAGGAAGGCTCCGTGGGCGTGGGACCCTCCCAGCCAGGTGTGGGATATAATCTCCTGGTGTGCCCATTTGCTTAAAGCGCAGTATTGGGGTGGGAGTTACCCGATTTTCCAGATGTTGTGTGTCTCAGTTCCCCTGGCTAGGAAAAGGGATTCCCTTCCCCCTTGCGCTTCCCAGGTGAGGCGATGCCTCGCCCTGCTTCAGCTCTCGCTGGTCGGGCTGCAGCAGCTGACCAGCACCGATTGTCCGGCACTCCCTAGTGAGATAAACCCAGTACCTCAGTTGAAAATGCAGAAATCACCTGTCATACATATATTTTTAATTGTTTTATTAGCATTTGCTCAGAAGTTTTTTCTTCTCATTAAATTAAATTTATTGAAGAATAACTTTATCATAAGTTAGTTTCTATTTTTATACCCTATTTTATACTTTTATTTTTCTTTTAGGTGTTGCCTATTTTTATATTTTAAGTTAGTTTTTCAAATAATATTTTATAAATTTCAGTGTATAGATTTATCACATCTTTTTAAAGTTTTTCTAAGTATGTATTCCATATTTCCAGTTCTTCTCTTTTTAAAAATTTATTTATTGCCAGTGTATAGTAAATCATTTGATTTTTTAGAAATGTTTGCTTTTTTTTTGGACCTCACTAAATTCACTTACTAGTTCTACTTTTGTTTATGTGAATTTTATCTAGTAATTCTCTTCCCAGCATCTTTCAGTTATGAAGATCTATTGCATCACCTTCTAAACATGTTTCAACCAGCCTGGGCAATATGGGGAAACCCCATCTCTACAAAAACAGCACACAAAAATTAGCTGGGCATTGTGTGAGCCTGTACTCCCAGTTACTTGGGAGGCTGAGGTGGGAGGATCACCTGAGCCCAGGAGTTTAAGGCTGTGGTGAGCCGTGATTGCACCACTGCACTCCACCCTGGGTGATAGAGTGAGACCCTGACTCAAAGAATTAAATCAAATTAAATTAAAAGTGAAGAAAAAACGTTTCAAGTCAATCTATTTATTTCTAACTTCATGACCTTTGCAGCTTTCAATACCTCTAGTATCTCTCCCCATCCCCAGATTTATTGCAGTATAATTGACAAAAACTTTATCTATTTAAGGTATTAAATGTGATGTTTTAATGTACATATACACTGTGAAGTGATTACCACAATCAAGCTAATTAACATATTTATCACCTCACAAAGTCATCAGTTGTGTGTTTGTACATGAAGTGAGAACACTGAATATCTTTTCCCTTATCAAAGCTGAGTCATGCAGTACTATATTATCAACTGTAGTAGCCATGTTCTGCATTAGCTTTCCAGAACTTATTCATCCTAAGTAACTGAAACTTTGCTCCCTTTAATCAACAGCTGTCTGTTTTCCCTACCCCACAGCCTCTGGCAACCACCATTCTACTCTCTGTTTCTGTGAGTTCAACTTTTTTAGATTCCCCATATTAGTGAGATCATGCAATATTTGTATTTCTGCATCTGATTTCACTTAGCCTGACATGCTACGGGTTCTTACACAGAGATGCAAATGGCAGGATTTCCTTTTTTAAGTCTGAAAAATATTCCTCTCTCTCTCTCTGCGGGTGTGTGTGTGTGTGTGTGTGTGTGTGTGTGTGTGTGTGACATTTTCTTTATTCATTCGTCTGTCAATGCATTTTCATATCTTCGCTATTGTGAATAATGCAGTAGTGAACATGGGATTGCAAGTATCTCATCAAGATAATGATTTCATTTTCTTTAAGTATATATCTAGAAGTTGGATTATATAATAGTTATATTTTTAATATCTTTAAGAACCTGCCTACTGTTTTCCATAATGGCTGTACCGATTTCCATTCCCACCAACACTTTAGCAATTAAGGGCTGAAAGGTGGGGTGAGTGAGCAAGTCTTTCTGTGACTTTGGAAATGTTCAGCATCCTGACCTTGAGATACAAAATCTTAAGTTATAATATCTTGTGTACCACACATGCATAAATACAAATATATAAATATTAAACATGATTTCTGTATTTGGCTTTAAATATAGAACCTTCTATAAAATTATTTAAAATACAATGCATTAAAATGACTAGTAAAAATATTGTGATGTCAAGAATTTAGAGTAACAGGATACTTCCTATTATTGCTGGTATAATAAAAATTGGTCCAGGTACTCAGAAGAACAAAAGCCCACAAAATCTGGTAGTGTAAAAGATGGTCTAGCCCTAAGTCTTAGCAGCTCCAGATTAATCATAGAAAAATTCTTGTTTAATCCTCTGAGATACATATATAATACTCTGTAAACCAGCATTGTTTGTGACAGCTCAGTGCTGGATATAATGTAGAATTTTATGAACTGAGAATCCACATAAATTATGGCATTTTCACATAATATAATATCAAGCTGCTGTGAAAACTAATGTAGTCTCCAAGTATGAAAATTAAAATTATGGTTTTCAGAAAAATAAAGTTGCCAAAGAATTTGCATAGAATTACATTTGCAAAACTTAAATAAAACCACATTATATCATTTAACAATATATAAGTATGCATGAAATTAAAAATTTTGAAATGCTTCAACTGGAAATAAGTAATCAGGAAGTTTCAGCTATACTGTTTGTGTTTTATTTATTTTAAAGTTGAGTGGATATATAACAAAACTCTTATTATTGTATACTTGTATCTTCATATATATATATGTAAATATTTTAGAGACCACGATTTTGACAATACATGTTAAAGTTAATTTTAATTAAAAATAAATTACACCAACAGAAAACATATGTTTTATAGAAAGGCTATGATATGGTTTGGCTGTATGTCCCCACCCAAATCTCATATTGTAGCTTCCATAATTTCTACTTGCAGTGGGAGGGAACCAGTGAGAGATAATGGAATCATGGGGGCGGGTCTTTCCCCTACTGTTCTCATAATTGTGAATAAGTCTTATGAGATCTGATGATTTTGAAAAAGGGAGTTTCCCTGTATAAGCGCTCTCTCTTTGCCTAACACCATCCATGTAAGATGTGACTTGTTCCCCCGTGCCTTCCACCATGATTGTGACTCCTCCCCAGTCATGTGGAACTGTAAGTCCATTAAACCTGTTTTTCCTCCCAGCCTCAGATATGTCTTTATCAGCAGCACAAAATTGGACTAATACAGTAAATTGGTACCAGCAGAGTTAGGCATTGCTGAAAAGATATCCGAATATGTGGAAGTGACTTTGGAACTGGGTAATAGGCAGAGGCTGGAAGAGTTTGGAGGGTTCAGAAGAAGACAGGAAAACGTGAGAAAGTTTGAAACTTCCCAGAGACTTGTTGAATGGCTTTGACCAAAATGCTAATAATGATATAGACAAAGAAATCCAGACTGAGGTGGTCTCAGATGGAGATGAGGAACTTGTTGGGAACTGGAGCAAAGGTGACTCTTGTTATGTTTTAGCAAAGAGACTGGCAGCATTTTGCCCTTCCCTAGAGATTTCTGGAACTATGAACTATAGGGAGATAATTTAGGCTATCTGGTAGAAGAAATTTCTAAGCAGCAAAGCATCCAAGATGTGACTTGGGTGGTGTTAAAGGTGTTCAGTTTTAAAAGGGAAACAGATCAGAAAAGTTAGAAAATTCACAGCCTGACACTGCGATAGAAGAGAAAATCCCATTTTCTGAGTAAAATTTCAAGCTGGCTGCAGAACTTTGCATAAATAATGCAGAGCCAAATATTAATCTCCAAGACAATGGGGAAAATGTCTCCAGGGCATGTCAGAGGTCTTCACAGCAGCCCCTCCCATCACAGGCCCAGAGGCTTAGGAAGAAAAAATAGTTTTGTGGGGCAGACCCAGGGTCTCCATGCTGTGTGCAGTCTAGGGTCTTGGTGCTCTGTGCCTCAGCTGCTCCAGCTGTTACTAAAAGGGTCCAAGGTACAGATTGAGCTGTGGCTTCAGAGGATGCAAGCCTCAAGCCTTGGTAGCTTCCTCATGGTGTTGAGCCTGTGGATATACAGATACAGAAGTCAAGAATTGAGGTTTGGGAACCTCCTGCTGTATTTCAGAGGATGTATAGAAATGCCTGGATGTCCAGACAGAAGTTCACTGCAGGGGCAGGGCTCTCATGGAGAACCTTTGCTAAGGCAGTTTAGAAGGAAAATGTAGGGTTGGAGCCCCCACACAGAGTCCCTACTGGTGCACCATCTAGTGGAGCTGTGAAAAGAGGGCCACTGTCCTCCAAACCCCAGATTTGGTAGATCCACTGACAGCTTACACTGTGTGTGTGCCTGAAAAAGCCACAGATAATATCAGCTGGTAAAAGCAGCTAGGAGGGAGGTTTAATCCTGCAAAGCCTCAGGGGTGGAGCTACTCAGGACCATGGGAACTCACCTCTTGCATCAGCATGACTTGGATGTGAGACATGGAGTCAAAGAAGATCATTTTGGAGCTTTAAGATTTGACTGTCTCACTGGATTTTGAGCTTGCATGGAACCTGTAGCCCCTTTGTTTTGGCCAATTTCTCTCATTTGGAATGGCTGTATTTACCCATTGGCTGTACCCCTGTTGCACCTAGGAAGTAACTAACTTGCTTTTGATTTTATAGGCTCATGGGCAAAAGGGACTTGCCTTGTCTTAGATAGGACTTTGGACTGTGGACTTTTCAGTTAATCCTGAAATGAGTTAAGACTTTGGGAGACTATTGGAAAGGCATAATTGGTTTCGAAATGTGAAAACATGAGATTTGGGAGAGGCCAAGGGCAGAATGATGTGGTTTGGCTTTGTGTCCCCACCCAAATCTTATCTTGTAATTCCCATAATTCCCACATGGTGGGAGGGACCCAGTGGGAGATAATTGAATCATGGTCGTAGGTCCTTCTTGTGCTGTTCGTGTGATAGTGAATAAGTCTCATGAGATCAGATCATTTTAAAAATGGAAGTTTCCTGGCAAAAGCTCTCTCTCTTTGCCTGCCACCATCCATGTAAGATGTGACTTGCTCCTCCTTCCCTTCTGCCATGATTGTGAGGCCTCTCCAGTCATGTGGAACTGTAAGTCCATTAAATCTCATTTTCTTCTCAGTCCCAGATACGTCTCTTTTTTTTTTTTTTTTTTTTTTTTTTTAAGACAGAATCTAACTCTGTTGCCCAGGCTTGAGTGCAGTGGTGTGATCTCAGCTCATTGCAACCTCCACCTCCCAGGTTCAAGCAATTCTCCTGCCTCAGCCTCCTGAGTAGCTGGGATTACATCCTCCTCAGTAGCTGTATTACACCATGACCAGCTAATTTTTGTATTTTTAGTTGATACGGCGTTTCCCCATGTTGGCCAGGCTGGTCTTGAATGCCTGACCTCGTGATCCACCCACCTTGACCTCCCAAAGTCCTGGGATTACAAGCATCAGCCACTGCACCCAGCCTTGGGTATGTCTTTATCAGCAGTGTGAATATGAACTAATACAGGCTACAATCAACAACCTTATAAAAAATGTTAACAATGCTAATAAATGATCATATGTATCTGGGAAAATATTGTGTCAGGGAAAAACTGTCATAATCATTAGCATTTAGTTGACAGTGAATATGTTTCATAGTTCTGTAACTAGCATATAAATAAAACAATTGTATTTATATACTGCAATATGGTTTTTCTCTTCCCAAATGCAGTCACAATGGCTGTAGAAAGTAAGAGTGATGTTGATCTAATTATCCCATCAAATGCATATCATGTATGAAGGGAAGCAGAATACTCATTTTCTAGTTGTTAATCCTGATCAACTGAGAAAAGTGAAGACTAAAAATGTCTTCCATTTTATTCGCTACTTGAAATTGATAGGCTATATATGTGGAGAAGCATAAGCTTTTACAGAATTTCTATGCAGTGACTGTGTCCAGTATCTTTATAAGACCAATAAATAAAGTCAATTACATGATTGTATATTTAGAAAACCCCATCATCTCAGCCCAAAACCTCCTTCAGCTGATAAGCAAATTCTTCAATGTGCAAAAATCACAAATATTCATATACACCAATAACAGACAGAGAGCCAAATCATGAGTGAACTCCCATTCACTATTGCTACAAAGAGAATAAAATACCTAGGAATCCAGCTTACAATAGATGTGAAGGACCTCTTCAAGGAGAACTGTAAACTGCTGCTCAATGAAATAAAAGAGAACACAAACAAATGAAAGAACATTCCATGCTCATGGATAGGAAGAATCAACATCTTGAAAATGACCATATTGCCAAACGTAATTTATAGATTCAATGCCATCCCCATCAAGCTAGCAATGATTTTCTTCACAGAACTGGAAAAAACTACTTTAAAGTTCATATGGAACCAAAAAAGAGCCCACATTGCCAAGACAATCCTAAGCCAAAAGAACAAAGTTGGAGGCATCACACTACCTGACTTCAAACTATACTCCAAGGCCAAAACAGCATGGTACTGCTACCAAAACATATATATATAGATCAAAGGAACAGAACAGAGGCGTCAGAAATAACACAACACATCTACAACCATCTGATCTTTGACAAACCTGACAAAAACAAGAAATGGGGAAAGGATTCTCCATTTAATAAACGGTGCTGGGAAAACTGGCTAGCCATATGTAGAAAGCTGAAACTGGATCCCTTCCTTACACCTTATACAAAAATTAATTCAAGATGGATTAGAGACTTAAATGTTAGACCTAATACCATAAAAACCCTAGAAGAAAACCTAGGCAATACCATTCAGGACATAGGCATGGACAGGGACTTCATGACTGAAACACCAAAAGCAATGGCAACAAAAGCCAAAATAGACAAATGGGATCTAATTAAACTAAAGAACTTCTGCACAGCAAAAGAAACTACCATCAGAGTGAACAGGCAACCTACAGAATGGGAGAAAAAGTTTGCAATCTACCCATCTGACAAAGGGCTAATATCCAGAATCTACAAAGAACTTAAACAAATTTACAAGAAAAAAATAATTCCATCAAAAAGTGAGCAAAGGATATGAATAGATACTTCTCAAAAGAAGACATTTATGCAGCCAACAAACACATGAAAAAAATCTCATCATCACTGGTCATCGGAGAAATGCAAATCAAAACCACAGTGAGATACCATCTCATGCCAGTTAAAATGGGGATCATTCAAAAGTCAGGAAGCAACAGATGCTGGAGAGGATGTGGAGAAATAAGAATGCTTTTACATTGTTGATGGAAGTGTAAATTAGTTCAACCATTGTTGAAGACAGTGTGGCAATTCCTCAAGCTTCTAGAACTAGAAATACCATTTGACCCAGCGATCCTATTACTGGGTATACATCCAAATGATTATCAATCATGCTACTATAAAGACACATGCACACGTATGTTTATTGTGGCTCTATTCACAATAGTGAAGACTTGTCCATCAATGATAGAACAGATGAAGAAAATGTGGCACATATACACTGTGGAATACTATGCAGCCATAAAAAAGGATGAGTTTGGCCAGGTGCAGTGGCTCACACCTGTAATACCAGCACTTTAGGAGGCCGAGGCGGGCAGATCATGAGGTCAGAAGATCGAGACCATCCTGGCTAACACGATGAAACCGCGTTTCTACTAAAAACTACAAAAAAATTAGCCAGGCATGGTGGCAGGTGCCTGCAGTCCCAGCTGCTCCGGAGACTGAGGCAGGAGAAAGGCGTGAACCTGGGAGGCAGAGCTTGCAGTGAGCCAAGATCACGCCACTGCACTCCAGCCTGGGCGACAGTGTGAGACTCTGTCTCAAAAAAAAAAAAAAAAAAAAAAAAAGAAGGATGAGTTCATGTTCTTTGCAGGGATATGGATGAAGGTGGAAACCATTGTTCTCAGCAAACTATCACAAGTACAAAAAACCAAACACCGTATATTCTCACTTATAGGTGGGAATTGAACAATGAGATCACTTGGACACAGGAGGGCGGGGAACATCACACACCAGGGCCTGTCTTGGGGGTGGGGGACTGATGGAGGGATAGCATTAGGAGAAATACCTAATGTAAATGACTAGTTGATGGGTGCAGCACCAACATGGCACATATATACCTATGTAACAAACCTGCACGTTGTGCACATGTACCCTGGAATTGAAAGTATAACAATAATTTTTTAAAAAACTTAATATATGGCAAAGTATACTCAACTTGAAAATCAACATGCATACAGAAAATTTGTTTTTTCAAAATATCGATTCCAAATTTATTTTAAAAAATATTTATAATCTGCTTTACTGGAAATTGAATAAATGTTATTTTTGTATTTTTAGTGGAAAAAAAGGAATAAAGTCAATTAAAGGCAAACAGTTGTTACAGGATGGAAAAATTAAGAAAGTTCTTTTGAGAAACTGAGATGCTGAATAAAAACATTGGCATATACATCATACTCTACATAATAAAATGTCTTTATAAGCGTTGCATCCAATATCTTAGTATATCAATGGAAGACATTCTAGTTTCCTCAACATAGAGGTGTTTTTATCTGTTTCTTCATGTCTGAAAATCTAGGCTGCTGTCTTACTAAGTTGGTTTTTCAGTTCCTGGCTGTCCCCGTCTTTCTTTTTTACTTTCTATATCCCAAGGTTTCAGTGTGCCTTAGTTTTCATCGTACTTACTTCCATGTGGTTGGTGTTGAAGTTTCTTAACAAAATTTGATCATGGAGCATAAAACATATTCACCCCCATATTTTTCTTCCTTGTGAACCTTCAAGTAAACATCCATGCTTTTTGTTATTTAATAAGAAAAGCTTATCATAATATGAATGTTGCCAATGAAAAGGAAGTATAGAAATTTTAGAAATATTAAAACATCTTTAGAGTTGTTTATCACTGACTTATTCGCCTAACTCTCTTCTTATGAGAGCCTGGAAGCGTCTCCCAGCAGATTCTAAAACTAGGCTAAAGATTAAAATTGGCTTCACTGGCCTCAATTTCTATTTGCTTTTTCTGTAGTATATATAAATGCAATAACATGTACTATACGTCAGACATAGTGCTAAGTGTCAACTGAGGGTCGGGAGGAGGAAACATAGAAGAATATTTTTTTAAAACACATTTTATAATTAGGACTTCACTAGACATTTAAAAAATTTTTCCTTCATCTTAGTCTACTCTTACAAGTACTTTCATGTGATATAGAATCCTTGAGAATTCCCTGTTTCTAGTTTAAGAGAAACCTCTAGTTTATTTTAACAGCTAAATTATTGACGTTCAGAGACAAGTGGGTGTGGATTTTTTTTTAATCTCTGTTAAAAAATAACGATTTGTGATGAGATGAGAAACGTGTATTCTGTTTCAGCATGGGATTGAAAGTTATGGCTCTGTTTTGTAAAATTTAGCCAATGGAAAAAAATTAAGGGTATTACCTGTAATAAGTAAACACTCTTCACGAATAACTAAGGATTTCTACCAAAATAGAAAAATTTATAACTGCATAACGAAACTTTAATTTTGTAGCTAGTGTAATACTTATTTTCAATATAGCTAAATTGTTTTTACCATTTTTCTCAGTGCAATAAAAATCAGGAAATGTTCTTCTTAAAAGATTCTGAATATTTTATCAAACATTTTATCTAAAAGGTTAAGATATGGAGTATATCTTAATTATAGATGATATATATCTTATATATAATTATCTTATACATAAATATCTAGATATAGATATATTATCTTATATATAAATATCTATATATAATTTTATATAAGATAATTTTATATTATCTTATATATATTTAAATAGAATCATATATAATATAATTATATATAATTATATATTTTATTATATATAATATATAAATATATATTTATATATTAATCATAATTATATATAATATAATTATATATAAAACATATAATTATACATAAGATATATAATTATATATAAGATATACATATATATATAAAATATAGAATGTGGTTGTGGGTAGAATGTTGGTAGAATGTGCTTGTGGTTGTAACTATTTCACATTATAAAATGATAACTGTATAAGTTACTATACAAACTACAAGGGGTTTTGGAGTGAAATGGGTCAGTATCATGGTATAATAATTATACCAGCATCATAGGCATAAAATCTGACTGTCTTGCACCAACTGTGATAAATGAAGTTTTGTCCTGAGACCAGCATGACATGCATTATTTTACATTGTCCCTAGAAAAGTTGATAACCACATGGGGAAATGAGACAGGACATGAGAGGAGTCCAAAAATGAGTATGATAATAGAAAAGTACTGCAGAGAATAGCTGCAGAGATATATCTTATATATAATTATATTTAAGTATTATATGTACTTAAGTATTTATTAAATATTGAAAATTTTATTAAATTAAATTTATTAAAGTATATATTTAAGTATATATAAATATAATTATATCTCTATATAATCATATAAAAGATATATATCATATAAGGTATAGAATATATCTTGATTATTGAAAAACAGTAGATCTTATAATGATTAAAATACATAAAACCTTTGACAGTATCTATAAGGTAAATTATGAAGTAAAAAAAATACATTATTAAAAACAGAATGGAAATAGCTATCTAAAATTGTGTTTACTGATACTCTATTTCTTGAAAAGGTAGACAATTTGGAGGCATAAAAGAGATACCATGGCAGAAAAGAGTCACTAGTTTATAATTTACCAGACGATGAGCAGAAACAGAGATGAACATGGGTTTGGGTTAATCTTTCTTTCTCCAGGCAGCATAGACCTGTTACAGAACTTTGCTGCTTCTGGGGCCTACTCAAGACTCATTGCTTTCTGAGCCACTTGGTACATGGACCGGAATAGCACACTTACACCAACATATTGCCTCTCAAACCTAAAGAAACCCGCTAGGCATTGTACCTCTCTCTTGGTTGGCGAAGTGACTAAATGTTACAACTTATCCTGCACCTTAGAAAGGGAATCTCAATATGCTCCACACCACTGAATCCCCTGAAATTTCACTGAAATGGAAGGTCACTGAATTTTTGTCAGATTTATTTTCCACTCTTGGGCTCACACATTTCTTACCAGTAGGTCTAGAGAAGTTTTTTGTTCATTAGGTTCAATCAATCAACATACTGATCATCAATGTAATAGACCAGTGTGACTTCTTGTGAAAGAGAAAAACAATCAAGTTCATTGTGAACTAAACTATAGCATAGGGCTGAAGGGTTCAAATTCTCCTGAGGTATGAAAATAAAGGTGTATTGTGGTGTGGACTAAACTACATCATAGGGCTAAAGAGTTCATATTCTCCTGAGGTATGAAAAGAAAGCTCTACTGCCGTGTGGACTAAACTATAGGGTAGGGCTAAAGAGTTCATATTCTCCTGAGGTAGGAAAATAACGCTGTATTGTGGTTTCACAAGCTGAATGTAAACAACTTTTAGTGGACTCTACTAACAGGTGAAGAGGAAAAAGCATGTATTATATCAATAGCTGCATACCAGATACCAGGGCATGTGTTAATTCACTCAAGCAGTGAAACTACATCTGGTACAACAGCTGTAATCAGCGTCACCACGTGGTTAAAGCTTATGATAATTCATTGTCATTCTCCAAGACCCATCTGTTCCCTGCACAAGTCAAATAAGCAAGTCAAATGGGGATGTGGTGGGTATCAGCACCCCTGCATTCTGATTTGGGAAAATAACCATAGGATGGGGTCAGGGATCCACTGGACCAATTGTAAAATTCACCTTGACTGTAACTCCATTATTCAACTGACCTATAAGCCCCTACTCTGATATATTGCAGCAATGGTTTAGGTCTCCTGGAGTCAGTTCGGATCCAATGTTCAGTACTGATTACTTGTTTTTCTCCTAATGCAAAGTCACCTTGACAAAAGGCTGTATATCCCTTTTGGAAAGGATGGGGAAAGATTAATGATATAAATATTTTGGCAGTATAGTGAAGTCCTTCCTCAAGGGGACCTGGCCTCCCTTTCATTCAAGGAGTTCTGGGTCAGTAATTGGCTCCATTCTGGAAATTGATAGAGGTGTGCTTTCTGGTTTAATGGTTCAATTTAGACTTCTATTTCTTGACCTAGATCAATTAGACAAATAGTCTGACTCACAGATACCTATGGCATTGGCTAATCGATCTTGGTGTTCCTAGGGGTAGAATAGATAGACAGTGGGCTAAATTCTTACCTGATCTGTATAAGCTAAAGAAAGAGTTCTAGGTCAGGAATAAATAACCGGAATTTTCAATTTCATTTGTAGTGTAGACTAGCTTTTGTTTAAACCAATCAACTAAACTGTTAGATCCTTTTCTAACCCCTCATGCTGCAATATTAAATGAAGGATCTCTGCTTAGCAGGCCTGTATCAATAACTTTAGCCAGATCCAACGTTATGTTCCTATTATCCCACACCCTGAATACTTATTTCTCACATATTCCCAGGGTTTCTGTGTGTATAAATTGAAACAATTATGCAGTTCTTTTGGAATGTAGCATATCTACTCATGGGGTACACTTTGACCTCAGCTTTCTGCTGGAAATTGAGTCTAGGTACAAGTCTAGAATAAAAGAGTGATGGGAGGGGGGCGCTGAGAAGAATTAACAGCATCTTGCCAAGAAACTACCTGGGGAGGGGGCATTACAGTTTCCTCGGTCAATGCAGGTTTAATCTCTAAATGACGGTGAAAGGGACACTTTTAAAATTCAGTAAAATTTGAGAGTACAATTCCCTTTTCTTCGTTATAGTATCTTCAGATGACCCATTCAAATTTTGAGGATACCATTTTTTCCTTAATCCTTACTCTTAAGATCTTCAACAAGTTGGGTGAGACTCACCCACATTATGGAGGATATCTGTTTCATTTAAGGTCTACTGATCATCAATGTTAATCTCATCAGACAGCAACATCCAGACTGGTGTATCTAGATTAGTGTTTAACAGAATTGGGTATCATAGCCTAGGCAAGTTGACACACAAAAGCTAACCATCACAATGTACGAAATATTCAGTATGGGTGTCTGCTTCTATTTTTTCTTTTGGTGTATTTTTAATATTTAGGGAAGTTTGCAATTTTGTTCTAGACATTGCCTGAATGATTTTGTGTTTGTAAAATATCCTTTTTCTTTGATTCTTTTAAAAAACCATGAACATGAAATTGTACAGTTTTCCTTTCCCCTTTCCAGGATACCATCACCCACATTTAATACATATCAATAACTTTCAAGTGTTTTTCATTGTTTCCTTGAATAGACTTGATCTTTTACTATTTGATTCGTTAGCTTTAAATAATACCCTTTGACATCTAGCAATTACAATGAGGTAATCAGAAAACTAATTTTATTTTTTATCTTCTTATCAAAGCCATCTGTTCCATTTTGTGTTAGATGAATTATTTCCACATTATCAGAGCATATACAATATATAATCTATTCTGCCAGCTTTACCCTTTCTTTTATTTATTTGTTAAATAGCAATTACTCCTTTCCACCTGGAGTTCATCTTCTCATAATGTTGTCAAGGAGGCTTCTGCAAACAATATTCATGAAGTTTCTTGCATGTTCAAAGTGTGTTTTGTTTTTAAACATCAAGAGCACCTTCCTTGTCTGAATCTTCCTTTTTTAAATTATCGTAGATTTCTCTACACTCTCTCTCGGGTAGAATGTGGTTGTGGTTGTGACTATTTCATATTAAAAAATAATGACTGTATAAACTATCATACAAACTAGAAGGGATTTTGGAGTGAAATAGGTCAATATCATGGTATAATAATTATACCAGCATCATAGGCATAAAATCTGACTGTTTTGCACCAACTGCGATAAATGGAGTTTTGTCCTGAGACCAGCATGATATGCATTATTTTACATTGTCCCTAGAAAAGTTAATAACCACATGGGGAAATGAGACAGAACATGAGAGGAGTCCAAAAATGAGTATGATAATAGAAAAGTCCTGCAGAGAATAGCTTTTACTCAATCCTTCAAAAAATAATCTGTGATAGAAAGTGTGGTCAAAACCTCAGAATTTTCCTGATTAGAGAAAAATTGCTTGGAGTATTTAAGCCTCTACACACACCTCTTGATTTAAGAGCTGTTAACAGGAGAATAAAAGTTCTGAGACAATAGTTCTCCAATTGTGTGGACAAATCTGATTCTGGCTACTTGTGCATAGTACATAGTACATGGTGCTAGACAAGCAGGTGCTTACTATGGGGAATAGAATCACATGGGGACTTTATGCAAATAAATGTTTAAGGAATATGATAGGATATGAGTGACACACTAACAGTACACCATAATGCAGGGGAGACTTACTAGTATGGTTTCACTGTGTCCCTACCCCAATCTCATCTTGAATTGTAGCTCCCATAATTCTCACGTGTTGTGGGAGGGACTCATGGCAGATAATTGAATCATGGGGACAGTTTCCCGTATACTGTTCTCCTGTTAGTGAATAAGTTTCACGAGATCTGATGATTTATTTCCTCTTTCACTTCTCTGCCAAGACAATGTAGACTTGTCTGTCTACATTCTCTCTTGTCTGCCACCATGTAAGACATGGCTTTAGCCTTCTCCATGTTCGTGAGTCCTCCCTGGCCACCTGGAACTGTGAGTCCATTAAACCTCTTGTTTTTTATGAAGTACCCAGTCTTGGGTATGTCTTTATCAGCAGCATGAAAACCAACTAATACACTTAACTGTCAATCTCTAAGTTTGAAATTGTGGCTAGTTACAATTTCTAGGCAGAAAAATTATAAGAAAAGTGTTAGTGGCAGGTAAAAAAGACTCCATTACTGGTTAGTCCAAAGGCCTTAACTGGTATTTTTATCTTACTCCTCTTCCATCTATTCTTGTATACCTCTTGTATGTGAGCATGTGCAGACATATTATAAGTTAAGGGTTCTTTTTTTCTTTAAATACACTTATGTTTCCTCCGGGATAAAATTGCTTAAAAGACTATAATTTTTCTGATTGAATAACCATGGAAATACTGTCAAAAACTTAAGCATATGAAAAATGACCTGTTTCTGGATTTTCTGTTCTGTTCTGTTATCTATATATCTAGCTGTAAACCTCAGCCATACTACCTCTATGACTGGTGCCTAAAAGGAGAATATAGTGAGTCTCAAAAGAAAAAGGTGCTGCTCATCAAATTTTGTTCTTCTTCCTAATAATCATTTTGTATATAATATGTCCTTTGGATTTCTGTACAAAATTTAGAATTAATTTAATTTCTACAAAGAACTCTGCTATAATTGTTCTTTGAGTATGCATTGAATATATAGATCAATTTGGGGCGAGTTAATATCATAACATTAAGTCTTCCAATCTATCATCACATTATACATTGCAATATAGTGTAAAAGTAATTGCAGTTTTTGCATTACTTCCAATGGCAAAAAACACAGCTACTTTCATACCAATCTTAATATTTAGATCTCGTTTTATTTTTCTGAGCAAAGTTTTGAAGATTTCAGTAAACAGGTATGGCATACATTATGCTCAGTTTATTCCTGTGTTCATGTTTTTAATGTTATTACTCATGGCATGTGATGTAATGTATAAATTTTTATTCTTCTCATATAGAATTGGCAAGAATGTTGATACAATATTGAATTTCAGTGGTTAGACTGGATGTCTCTACTTTGTTCTGGAACTTAGAAGAAAAACACTTTTTTTTTTTTTTTTCATCTAGGGCCAGCTTTTTAATACTGTACCTTGTACAGACACACAAGATTTCATGCTCAGAACTGCCCTGTTCTTGATTTAATGTTCTCTTATTACTGCCTTCAATTTTTAAATAATTTTACCTCTGTGTTTTATAAGTGCAGTATGATGGAACACTTGAGTACAAGTGTGAGCAGAGATGTCTTTGATATACATGTTCAGTTTCTTACTGTTCTATTCACATACAGCGTTTGTGATACCTCGTGAACACAGAATTCTTGTGGACCCACAGTGCATGAGCTTTCAGCGTGACCCTGAGTACAAGATAAGCATTTTATGTCTGTAAATGAGTGAGCAGGGTTGACAACTCCAAGAGGCCACACTTTCCGTTCAAAACCAGAACTTAATTCAATTGCAAACAGGCAATGATTTTCCAATAAACACAAACAACCAAGGAACCCTATTACATAATTTATTTTCTCTTACTTTGCTATATTAATTAACTACCTATGCTGAAAATGACACAGAAGGAAAAGAAAGGAAAGAAGGGCCGATAGTTCTTTTTTTTTTTTGTCCTTCCTTATTACTTATTCCATCTATTTTTGTTGCTGTTTCTTACTTTCTCTTTGTCAGTCTTTTGGTTTATTATTTCTGTATTTCATTTTATTTATACTGTTAATCAACTATAACTATTTTTATGGTTGTTTTAGTGTTCACAATATGTATCCTTATGTTATTCATTTATTTTAACATAGTACTATACCATATAAACACACAATATAAGCAGCATGTTATGTCTTAAAAATGGTTTCAGAAAATGAAAGGAAACTTCTACATTGGTAATCATTATTTGATTATGTATACCTTAGTTTCCATCTGATAACAGCTTCCTTGCTTAAAAACTGTAATAGTTCATCCAGTTCAATTTAGTTAGTGGTAAATTCCTCTAACTTTTGTTGTTTGGAAAAGTATCCGTTTTACCTTGGTTTGTTGTAGATATTTTACTCTATATGAAATTCTAGATTGACGGTTATTTTTCCTTCCTACTTTGAAGATATTCTATTGTCTACTGCCTGGCATAGTTTCCTTTTTATTTTTCTTTCTCTTTTCTTTTTTTTTTTTGAGACAGGGTCTCATTCTCGGTCAGACTGAAGGGCAGTGTCATGAACATAGCTCACTGCTTGACCTCCCAGTCTCAAACCATCCTCCCATCTCAGCCTCCAGAGCAACCAGGACTACAGGCACAAACCACAATGCCTGACTAATATATATATGTGTGTGTGTGTGTGTGTGTGTGTGTGTGTGTATGTGTGTGTGTGTGTGTGTGTGTGTATATATATATATATATATTTTTTTTTTTTTTTTTTTTTTTTTTTTCCAGAGACGGGGACTCGCTATGTTGGCCAGGTTGGTCCCAAACACCTGGGGTCATGCAGTCCTCCTGTCTTGGCCTCCCAAAGTTCTGAGATTACAGGCATGAGCCACTACGCCTGGTCCTGGCATACTTTCTAATGAGAAATCTGTGAACATAGTTACCTTTGATTTTCTGTACATTATGACTAGATGTTCATCCATGGCATGTGTGGTTTACATTGTACAACAGATTGAAGTAGATAAGAGCCACTGTCTGTGCATCTTACTTCTTTCCAATACATGCTCTGCAATTTTCCAGCCAAACTCACCTTTCTGAACTTCTATATCTATCTCCTCATATCAAGGAGATTGTCATGCTGTGCTTTGGATACCTCTCTCTGCATCAAGTTCAAGAAAATACCTTCAGACAGAAAGTCAGAGTAACAACAGAACTTACATCAATTCTCTCTCTTCTCTTAGAGGTCATAGTTCTGTGCTCCTTATGGTAAAATACCTGACAATATATTAGTTCTACGTTTTATCCTGTTTTCTGTTTTCTAGTTTTGTAAGGCGAACAGACAAGTTCACATATAGTTATTCGACCATAGTTATAGACTTTAAATTTTTATTTTAATACACTTACTATGATGGCATTTTAAGGTTCTGTTTTTGTTTTTTTTTTTTTAATTTTTGGCTTCTTCTCCTCTCTCTTCCACAACCTGCACTTCTGTTTGTCTACTCTTTAACTGATGCATTGTTCCAGCTCAGCTTTGAACACATCGGTTCCTACTCTATATGATGCCATCTCTCTTCTGGGAGCATATTTTATTAGGTGATTTCTAAGTTCTCTTCCCTGCTTGCCTCTTTGTGTCACAGCAATGCAACACTTTGCCTGTTATGGATAGAATTTTGTGCCATCAGCAAAATTCATATGTTGGAGTCATAATCCTCAGTACCTCAGAAACTGACCTTATTTGGAGATAGGGTCTTACAGAGGTAATCCAGTTAAATGAGGTCATAAGGTGTGCCCTGATTTAATATGACTGGTGTCTTTATAAAAAGGGGGAAACGTGGAGACACACACACACACACACACACACACACACACACACACACACCCCTCCATGTGAAGGAGTACAGGGTGAAGATGGCCATCTAAAAGCCAAGGAATAAGGCCTGAGACAAATTCTTCCCTCAGAGCCCTCAGAAGAAATCAACACTGCTGAGACCTGATCTTAGACATCTAACACCCTCAACAGTGAGACAGTGAATTTCTGTTGCTTGCACTATTCAGGTTGTGATACTGTGTTATGATAGTCTTAGGACACTAATACATCCCCCTATACATTTTAGAAGGGAAGCAGGAAAATTCAAAACTAAGGTACCATCATTTTTCTTCTAGAATATATTATTACAAAATATAGGAAAATTTTCACAACATAAAGCTTTACAGTGGATGTAGGCCAATCCAGACACATGCCTGCCTGTGCACATGTGCATGCACACAGAAAACTTTGGGCATTACCTTAGAAATCTGGTAAGTTTCTCACCTTAATATTCAACTTTTTGACTACTTTTTCCATGTGCATGTACAACTAAATGTTACTGGAGAAAAACATCACATGCTGATTGCTCTCAATTTAAATGTGTGATTGCTAATCTCAGAACAGTTGGTCGTCATTATTACTTAGAAATTAAACTACACGTTTCAATGAATTTTTCATTCCACTCTCCTAGAAAGCTATTTTAAACTTCCTTCTTTTTCTACAAATATTCAGAACTACCACAGTTATCTTTCCATCACCTAATGATCTCACTTCGTATGTTGCTAAGAAAATCAGATCAATCACAAGAGAACTTTAGAGTCCACTACCACAGTTACCCGGCTGCCTGAGACCGTGCCCAACTCTTTTTGCTTGTTCATATGGATAAGCTATGAGACTCCTAGCTACCAATTCACTTTCATTTTTGTGTACTACATCCCTTTGCTTTACCTATGCAAAACTTGGCTTTGATATTTTGTTCCTCTTTCCAATTCTCAAATTTTCCCTCTCTCCTGGATTTTACCATCAGTACATAAATGTGTCATTTTATCTGCATCCTATAAAAAAAGCTCTCTTAATTCCAATTCTGTCTTCATCTACTGCCCCGTTTTTGTTTGCTTGTGTGATTGATTGTTTTTTGTTAACTTCCCTTTACAATAACATGCCTTGGAATACTAAAAGTAGTTTATACTAATTTTTTTTACTTTTTTTTTTTTTTTTTTGTCTCTTCAGCCCACTTCATCAATCTTTCATTATAACACTTTGGTATTCCTTTTATCAATTTACCAATTACTTTCCCACTGTTAAATCTAGTGATTAATACTTAATTTTTAAGCTGATCTACCAATAGCATATAACATATTTAAATATCTCCTGCTTTTTGGAAGAATGGCTTCATTTGGATTCCAGTCATCTATTTTTGCCTGGTTTCCCCCGACCCCTCTGACATCTTTCCAGTATCATCTGCTTGTTTATCCTAATTTCCTGAACTTTTGGTGTTGGATATTATAGAACTCCATCTTTGACATTCTTCTTTTTTTAGCTATACGACCTCTTTTTGATCTCACATCACTATATGGCTTTAATTACTGTCTACATGCCAGTCCTTGGCAGACTGATGCACAGTGTATGCAGTTTCTCTTTGCTGAGTTTCTAGCATGTGTATTCAAATGACTACTTGTTATTTTAAAAACTGTATTTTCAAAACTGTATATCATAAGGCATAGTATAAATAGAGACTTAATGGTTAGCTTTTTCTAAACATCGCACTGTACTAGTTTATATTATTTGTATATGGACTTACACAAAGTTATAACTAATTTAACTACATCTTATATGTAACCCAATATGAATTTCATAGATGTCATTGAGTTTGTGAGTGGGGGTTGTGCTATCCAAATTTTAGGATTTTAGGACTCCTTTATGTATTTCTTATTTATCTTTTTTTATTATCTAGTAGATTTCATAAGAATAAGAAGATATAAATGTTCTAGTTTATAATATTATATGTATATGGATTTAAATAAAGTTATAACTCATTTAACTATATTTTATATGTAACCCAGCATGAATTTATAGGTATCACTGAATTTGCAAAGAGGGGTTGGGCTATCCAAACTTTAGGACTCCTATTTTTGTTTTGTATTTCTCTTTTTTTACTAACTAGCATATTTCACAAGAATAAGAAGATATACATGTTCTTGAGATAGAGATGCACTTTTTCCCTCTTCTCTAAGAGTAAATTGTTGTCCAAGACTAACTAGAAGAAATCAAGAGTGAGAACCCTCTTTAAATATGGCTATATCTAGAATGAATCTTAAAGGGAAACAGAGTCATCTTTCTTGAAGCCATTTTGACTGAGTAGAGAACTGAGCTTGGCCGTATTAGTGCATGAACATGGAAAAAGACCAACAGTCAAGTCTCAGGAAAAGACTCAGGAAAGCATGTTTCCTGTTCTATTATTAATGGTGTTAGTAAATCAAACACATGTTTATGTAATGAGAATTCTGTGTAAATTATTTTGTTTATATGTAGTAGACTCACACATGTATTATTTTATGGATGCTACATATACCTATATGATAAATAAGTAAAGCTAATAGAGAGAGAGAATGATTACATTATTTTTTCTTGTCGAAAAAGGAAAGACAGGTTAGGATATGAAAAATCACAAATGACCACAATGCTGAGACAGAATGTATATGAAAAACAACAAATTATGAAATTAACTCTCCATAATACTATAATGATAATTTAAATATAATACATATTAATACACATTGGTATGAAAACTCTCTCACCTTCAAAGAATTATCTAATTTGTTTAATTATATCAACCAGAGTTGGAAATTCAGACTTAAAATGCCTATATCTCACAGAAACAATAAAGCAATTTTAATTTTATAAATTAAAGTGAATCACCCATGAAATAGGCTGTAAAATCCTCCTATAATGCTCAAAAGTGCTACAAGGGCCAAAAATAGTAATTTCTGTTTCATGAGAAAAGTTTAGTGGTTGTACTGTAACATAAAACTGTTTCTGTCATGTTAAAGAATTTCAAGCATTTTAGGCATGAAAAGATGTTGCCAACCTATACCTGTTTTATAAATAGTGAGAAATAGTAGCCTTTTGATAATATTTGCAACATTATGCTGAGAGATTGAAAACAGGTTCATCACCTACAACTTGCAATAAGAAAGAACCTGTCTACATTGAATTTCATTCATTTAAGTTTCCTAGCAACATACCCAAAATATAACAGTAAATTAATGCATAAAACACATTTTTACTCTGCCCAGAACAAAATTAATTTTCTAGAGTATTCGAAGTATTCTGAAAAGCTTTGACTTACCAGTGTTACATTTTTGGAAGATGACAGGTTATGTCACAGAACCGAGCACAAAATTAGAAAAGAATTGTTTATATTTTAAGAGATAAGATTACAACAAAATCATGATTTTCTTTTTGTTGTAAATCCACTGGGTATCGCATAAATAGCTCACTAATTAGTTTTAAACTGTGTGTTCAAATGAATAGCTGTTACTCCTATATGTTAACAGTTGTCTCTTGAAATAATTACTATTTAAGTTTGTAAAGTATTCATTAAATGTCTGCCAAATTACTTAAAAATCATAATAGACATTTAATGGGTGCTTTAAAACCGAAATAGAAATTACATTTGATTATAAGTAACTGTAGGTTTATAAAGCTATCATTATATGTCTATTAAGACCATTTAACTTAAGTGTTACGTAATTAGAGAAGAGCCAGGATTTTAATTGCACATTTGCAAACTGCTAACTTGCTTTGCTAAATATTCATTTAATCCACTGCAGAAAAGTCTGGGTGAGGTATGAAGATTTCGTCTGTTTTTTTCTTAAGCAATTGTCACACTGTATTCTGTGGGATTAAATGATCTAACAAATGTATGTCATGTGTAATAATGATGCCACATGTAAAAAATAAGAGATTTGTGTTTGATCATGTATCTTCAAACATAGGAGACATTTAACTTATTCTTCTCCCCCCCCAAATAAGTCCTCTTGATGGGCCAAGAGATATTCTCTTCCCCATCTTTCAGATTACTGACTCATATTGGTGCTACGACCAAATAGCTGAGATAGAAAATAATTATCACCACATTATGATTCAGTGCTTCCCGTCTTACTCTTTGGAAGTACATCCCAAGTTGCCAATAAAAAAGCATAATTTCCCATTAATTACCTTGCTAAGCAGTTGCTTGTTATCACAGAAGTTAAGTGGGGATTAAAAGGAAGGCTAAATTGCACTTTTATTTCTAGAAGTGTCAACTAATCTTGAAGTCAAGATCAGTGTACAAAATTGAAAGAGAAGAAAGATTGTAATTTGGTTGCACGTTCAGTTCCATAGCTAAATAAAGTATCTCAGACAGCAGGCTTTTAGAGGCACTAAAACTCCTTTCCTAAAGGTATCCACTTTTAGTTCTTCCGTATATCTCCATTAGACACCTGAGGTTGCCTCTTGTAAACCTGAGCAAGAAAACATTCTGCTGAGAGGAACTTTATTTATATATCATTTCTTCTCTAAATGCTTCTTCTTCCTGGGAACATTTGCATTTAAACAAGCTTTTGATTTCTTTGGAATCCATCTGCCTACACTTACCCTATTTTTTACCCCTGAATAAACATCACCTGTGAAGTATGTTGTAAACACTGTTGCTGCTTTTCTTTCTTAATTTTGTATATATCCATTTAAAAAGATGGTACAGATACAGCTTGGCCCATTAAACATGAGGCATGGCACTAGGCTCTTTGGGTGGTCTCTCCATGGATTCCCAGTCATTCAAGCAATCTTCTGACAAAGACAGTGGCATTTATAGCCCACTGAGTATGTTTGAATCCATTTCTGGGAAAACTAACAAAGATGAAGAAGGCTTAGGCCAAACATATTACAGATCTAATTTTTTTTTTCTGTCAATCCACTGAATTTTTTCCATCTCATCAGAATTTCCTAAATCTAAGATATGCCAAGTCTCAACAAGTCCCCTATTTTGGTGGCGAAGGGAGTATCTTCTAATTTAAATCATTACAAACAAGGTGAAACCTTCAGGGCCAGCTCACTACTTATCTTTAACCTCAACCTATGACTGGGGTTAGTTTTAGGTCCATGTTTCACTACTTCTATTTACATTTGTGTATAAGTCTTGGTGAAAATCCCATGTTCTATATTCAAAGGGAGATCCTTTTCATGGGGCAATAGTTTAAATTCAATGCTAATTTTTAATGGGAAATTTTATAATAAAATACAGATTTCTTTTTATTTGTTCAATAAAGGAAGATTAAGCAACAGTCAACTATGTGTAAGAAGTAGAGTGGATTTGAAATTTGGCTGTTTTCCATCATGCAAGGCAGAGTGGCATAGTTACATCATCCCCTATTATCTCTTCTATGGGAATGAGACTGCAACTTGACATTTGTAATAGCCCTTGCACTATAATTCCTTTAAATACAGCCCATTTCATTTATTTACATTGCTTGCTGCTCCCCTAGAGGGGACATCTGCTTTATGTGGTTATCTGTTGGTTCTATCCATAGAATCAGAGATACCATTAAGAACTGGACTTACCATGAAGAAAAAGAAGCATAATTTTCCTTTCACTTACAGTGATTCCAAAGAAGGGGCCCTAACATGTATTCACATCATTCTATGTTTCAGCACAATTTGCAACCATAAGATGTTTTTGCACTCTCCCTTTCTTTTTCTTGAAGACGTCCCGAAAAACTATGTAAGCTTCAGTCTTCACAGAACCTGGACCCACCACTGACTGTGTGATAATTACATTCCAGACACAGCCATCAGCAGAATGGAGTACAATTTCTCAGACAGCTTGTTTTTTGCTTGTTTTTCAATTCCCACGGAGGCAGTCTTTGCTAAATCTTATAAATTAAAGACAAGATGTTTTCATGGAATAAAAAAAGTGAAATAGATGTATCATTTGTCTACAGGACAAATTGCTTTTTGCTGCAGGCATAAAAATGTTAGTGCTAAAATCTTTGTCAATAACAAGTCAGAAATATGGTCTTACAGAAATCAAGCATTAGATTTGTAAATAAAAGCTTGATAACCCTGATTTTGATGAACCCTGAATGGATGCCCTCTGCTTCCACTTTTATTTTACTCATTAGCATTTATTTTTGTGGATATAGTTTGATGGGCAAGTGTATTTAAAGTATAGGTTAGCATTTTTTAAGGTACTGGAGGGAATGAACAAGATGAGATATCTATATAAAACCAGATAGAATCTTTCTGACCAGTAAGTTTTGGAAACAATTTCTTAGCAATTACTAATATTCACTCTTATAATGATTCTAATATATTCATTCATTTTTAAATAGTACATTGATGTTCTGGGGTGTGAAAAAACAAGCCAAGAAAAGAAGAACTGAAGATGAGATTAATTTAGAAACTTGTTTTTTATTAAGTACTTTTTAACTTTTTAAATTATAGTCTATAGAGAGAAGTGCAGACAAGTGAATAGCCTGTTAACTTGCCATGAGGTTAACACATCCATGTAACTACCACACAGTCTGCAGACTGGAACATTACCATCTGCTAGATGCCCCTTCCTTCTCCTTTTCGATTTACCCCTACTCTCTTGCCCACAGCAGCTACTATCCTGACTTGTGTTGATTTGTCAGCTCTATCCTGATAGAGTTGACTTGCCTGTTTATCAAAATTGAATACAAAATTATGTATTTGTTTGGGTATGAGTGTACTTTCTTAAAATTTTGGTGCACATGTGAACATTATTGTAAACAATATGTATGCTATATATTAAGTTGTGTGCACACCTAGAACTTGATTTAATAATTTATAGCATCTGAATGTGTTCAAATTTGGTAGATAATTACAGGCAAGTTTTCCAAAACAATTGTGCCAGTTTATACTCTAAATAATAGTGTTACAAGAGTTCTAGTTGTTCTACATTCTAGCCTCCACTTGGTATTGTCTATTTTCTTTTTCTTTTTTGTATTTCTATTATTATTATTTATTTTTATTTTAGCTATTCCACTGAAGATTTAGTGGTCCTAAATTCCATTTCCATAATTACTAATAAAACTAAGTACATGAGCATATTTATTAGTCATTTGAATATAATATCTAGTGATGTGACTCAAGTGTTTTCAAATTATTTTGAAATAATTTTAACTTTACAAAACAATTCGAAGACACAATAGAACAGGGTCTTTCCAAGTACCTTTCTCTCAGCTTTCACTAATATTAACATCTTATACAATTATGGTACATTTATTAAAATTTAAAAAATTACTATTGATACAATGATGTTAACAAAACCACAAGCTTTACTCAAATGCCAGCAGTTTTTCCACTGATAAGTACTGAATGATGATCCATGAATTATGCACTCAATGTGGTTGATGGAAACGTATGATTCCCTGTTCCACGTAAGTTCTGAGTACTATTCGCTGTAACCTGTCAGATATTTTCTCTCCCTACCTGATCCTAGCCTTGAGTTGAGTAGTTTTCTCATGATCAGGACTTTCCTGAATAATATAGGGTGACTCTCTTCAGATCTCCGGTATTTATTCTCCTTCTCCTTTTCTCTGTCTCTCTTCTCTACAGTACTCAGCACTATGAACTGTAGGGGTTGCAGTTTGTCAGGTATTTTAGTTCTGTGTTCCAAACTCAAGACATCCTCTAAGTTCCATCTTAGATTTTCATTCTTCTCAATAGCCTGGAAACTATCAAGGCAGGAACACAGAATAATCATAAGGTTCCACTGATTCGTTTCCTGTCTCTCAAGATCACTGTGCTAAGTTTGCTGGTGCCCAATGTCTTGAAAACTCTTATGATATAATTTTTATATTGATTTAGGGCAGGAGCATAAATCCATTTCCTGTTACTCTGTCTTGGATAGAAGTAGAATGTCATTATTTCTTTACAGAGATTAGCTTTATTACTGTAATATTTAGTATTGTGACTATTTTCAAATATCATAGTTTATTTTCCCCTGAAAAATGATAATTTAATATCTTGGAGTATTTTTCTGAATAAAATTTAATGAAGAAAAATCACTTTTATGCAATTTTGCATAAAAGTAAAGCAGTTTTATTATTCACTTGCTGAATATATTTGTATTTCTTTAAAGGAAACTGACAGAATACTTATTTTGAAAATAAGCCTAAATTCCACTCCTAAATAGTAATAATTGCTGATAAAGCTTTAATGTGTGTGTTGTGGGGGTACTGAGGTTTTGATATTCTTTACCATACCTTGCCACATTTTATGGGAAATATTATGACTAACTGAAACATAATGATAAAAGAGAATACTTCTGCTTATCACTAGTTAGCTGTGTTATATTTTAAGAACACGTTACTATTAGAATACGAAGGAGCATTTTTGGTCACACTAATCATTCTGGAAAGGCTACCTGAAAATTGTGATGCTTTAGCTAAATTTTGAAGGGTATTTAGAAAGAAACTAGACAAAGAGAACAATAAATTAAGTTGCTTAAATAGCATGTAGGATTCATACACCACATTCAGTCAGAGGCCATTGCAAGTGATTTAACAGACCTGCAATGACAAATATCCAGAAAGTACCAACAGAAAACAACAGATATGTAAATGATCTTATTAAGAAAGTCAGTAGAGAAGATAAATTTAATGTTGCCCAGAGAGGATATGGACATTAAAATTCCCATTCATTCCCCTGCCTCTCCATGTAGAATTTATCTGATGAAAGTATGTCTGACAAGTACCTCTGAACTATTGTCACTTAAATAACTTTCTATACAACTTATATATATACATGTATTCCCAGAAAAATGTCATTTAGATGTAGAAAAAGTTTCATTATGTATCCTTAATAAAGAATATATAACAGCCTGCATTTTTGGTGAATATTGGAGGAAAAGATTAGCATAAATAGACACTTTCCATTTTAATGGCTCTGGGTTTGTGCTTCATTGCAATCTTTGCGAATTACCTGCTTTGAGTCTTTAAAAACAAAATGGGCAGGAGATTGTGATATATTAGTGGTTTTGCTAAAATCTGAAATTTAAATAAACAAACAAAATCTTAGAATTTTCCCTAAGAAGCTTTCTGCTGTCTTCCAGTAATGAAATTGTTTTATTTTAAATTGCTTGAAGTACATTTTTGAATCCTATGGGCTACAATTTTCTGTGTCTAAATAAATGGACATTGATTGCACTACTTAGAAATCATTTTTCAGTAGCGTGGTGTAGTGTTATCATAATCTCAGTTTTTATAACTTCCTTAGAGATAGTCTAGATTAAGAACATGACTTCTGATAGTTATATCTGAATTGACACAGAAAGACTAGAAATTGACTACTGTAATGAATTGTGCAATACTTTCTTTTCACATGTCAACTCCATTTTCTAATACTGCAACTTACCCATCAAAACCAGTTCATCAGAAGAAAAATACATTTTGCATAAAAGTAAAGCAGTTTTATTATTCACTTGCTGAATATATTTGTATTTCTTTAAAGGAAACTGACAGAATATTTATTTTGAAAATTAGCCTACATCCCACTCCTAAATAGTAATAATTGCTGATAAAGCTTTAATGTGTGTGTTGTGGGGGTACTGAGGTTTTGGTATTCTTTACCATACCTCTGCCACATTTTAAAATCTATATTACGGCTGTGGGAAATATTATGGCTAACTGAAACATAATGATAAAAGAAAGAACAAGAAACTATGTAGAAAAGATTAGAGAGTTTTCTGAACCACAGAATCGGTAGTTATCAAGAAGTTATTAAATTGTCACATTGCATGACTATCTCAAAATATCTCCTGTACCCGACAAATATATTCACCTATGATGTGCTCACAAAGTTTAACAAATTAAAATGTAAGAAAACCCAGAAAAATGCTATTAAATAATTCAGCGATAATTTTATGAAAGGAATGACAATCATGCCACCCCTCAGCATAAATTTTTGTTACATACTCTTTGTGATTCTATAGATTCTGTCATTATCCTTCGCAGGTTCTTCTTTTTCAGACAAAATGGCATCTTTTGAACTTTTAAACTACAAATGCAACCCTGTGTATAAATTGCTTAAAAAGAGGACCCTCTTCAAACATATCATGCCTTACTGGTCAACTTCATTGGGGTAACAAACAAAATCCTAAATCTCAGTCTCTAATAATAAATATTTATTTATTTATTATGTTACATATGAATTTCTGGCTAGTTTTCTCTATCCTTCAGGCTAAGTGTCAACTGTGGGTCTGTTTCATTTAACTTCTTATTCTGGGGCAAAAGCTATAGAAGCAGCTCCTAGGAGCTAAAACAAAAGGAATAATTGTCAAATCAGACTCATGAAAAAACTGAGTGATCTTAGTAAGCATCAAGTTTGACCAACAGTCTTAAGGTTGCAGACAATCATGTTACTTAAATGAATAGGAGAGAATCAGGAAATAGGACATAGACAGTGGCTTTAATACCAATTAGGGTTTTTTTAAAAACAATTATGGGTACATAGTAGGTGTATATATTTATGGGGTACATGAGATGTTCTGATACATGAAAGCAATGTGTAATAATCACATTAGGATAAATGGGGTCTCCATCACCTCAAGCATTTATCATTTGTGTTACAAACATTCAAATTATATTAATTATTAAAAATGTATAATAAATTATTGTTGACTATAGTCACCCTGTTCTGCTATGAAATACTAGATCTTCCTCATTTTATCTAACTCTGTTTTTGTATGTAACCATCCCCACTGTCCCCTCTGCAACAATGATTCCCAGCCTCTGATAACCATCACTCTACTCTCTATCTCCATGGATTTAATTGCTTTAATTTTAGCTCTCACAAGTGAGGGGGAACATGTGAAGTTTGTCTTTCTGTGCCTGGTTTATTTCACTTAATATAATGACCTCCAGTTCTATCCATGTTGTTGCAAATGACAGAATCTCATTCATTTTTATGGCAGAATAATATACCATTCTGAACATATACCACCTTTTGTTTATCCATTCGTCTGCAGATGGGCACTTAGGCTGCTTTCAAATCTTGCCTATTGTGAATAGTCTTGCAATAAACGTGGGAGTGCAGGCATCTTGTTGATATACAGATTTTCTTTACTTGGGGTATATACGTAGCAGTGGGATTGCTGGATCACATGCTAGTTCTATTTTCAGTTTTATAAGGAACCTCCATACTGTTCTCCATAGTCACTGTACTAATTCATTTACGTTCCCACCAGCAGTGTAAGGGTTTCCTTTTCTCCACATCCTCACCAGCATTTGTTATTGCCTGTCTTCTCAATAAAGGTCATTTTAACTGGGGTGAGATGATATCTCATTATAGTTTTCACTTGTATTTCTCTCAGGATCAATGATATCAAGCACCTTTTCATATGCCTGTTTGCCATTTGCACATTTTTCTTTTCAGAAATATCTATTCAGATCTTTTGCTCATTTTAAAATCAGATTTATTAGCGTTTTCCTGTTGAGTTGTTTGAACTTTTTAAAGATTCTGGCTATTGATACCTTGTCAAGTTGGTAGTTTACAAATGTTTTCTCCCATTCTCTTGCCTCTTCACTTTGTTGATTGTTTCTTTCTGCTGCACAGAAAGTTTTTCACTTGAAGTGATTTCATTTGTCGAGGTTTGCTTTGGTTGCCTGTGCTTGTGGGGTGTTACTTAGCAAATCTTTGCCCGATGTTCTGCAGAGTTTCTCCAATGTTTTCTTGTAGATGTTTTATAGTTTGAAGTCTTAGATTTAAGTCTTTAATCCATTTAGATTTGATTTTTTGTATATGCTGAGAGATAGGCATCTAGTTTCATCTTTTTCATATGAATGTACAATTTTCCAAGCACTATTTTTTGGAAGTGGCTGTCCTTTTCCCAATGAATGTTCTTGGCACCTTTGTTGAAAAGGAGTTCACTATAGATGTATAAATTTATTTCTGGGTTCTCAGTTCTGACCCATTGGTCTCTCTGTCTGTTTCTATGCCAGTACCATGCTGTTTTTGTTACTATAGCTCTGTAGTAGAATTTGAAGTCAGGTATGTGATTCCTCCAGTTTTGTTTTTTGTTTTTGTTTCACTTAGGATGGCTTTGGTTATTCAGGGTCTTTCGTGGTGCCATAGTACTTTTAGATTTTTTTTTTTTTTATTTTTGTGAAGAATGTCATGGACATTTTGATGGGAATTGCATTGAATCTGCAGATTGTTTTCAGTAGTGTGGACATTTTAACGATATTGATTCTTCCAGTTCATAACATGGAATATCTTTTAATTTTTGGTGTCCTTTTCAATCTCTAGAATTAATGCTATATAGTTTTCATTGTAGAAATTTTTCACTTATTTAGTTAAGTTCTAGGTATTTAATTTTATTTGTAGCTAGTGTAAGTGGGATTACTTTCTTGATTTGTTTTTCAGATTGTTCATTGTTTACATAAAGAAATGTTACTGGCTGGGCATGATGGCTCATGTAATCCCAGCACTTTGGGAGGCCGAGGCAGGTAGATCACCTGAGGTCAGGAGTTCAAGAACAGCCTGGCCAACATGGGGAAAACCCATCTCTACTAAAAATAAAAAATAAGCCAGGTATGGTGACGAGTGCCTGTAATTCCAACTACTCAGGAGGCTGAGGCAGGAGAATCGCTCAAACCTGGTAGGTGGAGGTTGAAATGAACCCAGATCTTGCCACTGCACTCCAGCGTGGGCAACAGAGCAAGATTCTGGCTTAAAAAAAAAAAAAAAAAAAAAAAAGGAAATGCTATTGATTTTTATATTTTAAATTTGTATCCTTCAAATTTACCTAATGTGTTTGTCAGTCCTAATAGTTTTTTGGTGGAATGTTTTTCTAACGTAAGATTATATCATCTGCAAATGAGGAGGATAATTTCACTTCTTCCTTTTCAGTTTGGTTGCCATTTATTTCTTACTTTTGTGTGATTGCTCTACCTGGGACTTTCAGCAATATGTTGAATAGTAGTGGTGAACATGGGCATTCTTATCATGTTCTAGAACTTAGAGAAAAGGTTTTCAGTTGTTTCCTGTTTGGTCTGATACTAGCTGTGGGTCTGCCATAT
The DNA here is from genome assembly GCF_007565055.1 of Rhinopithecus roxellana. Taxonomy (NCBI): domain Eukaryota; kingdom Metazoa; phylum Chordata; class Mammalia; order Primates; family Cercopithecidae; genus Rhinopithecus; species Rhinopithecus roxellana. The sequence goes on along the minus strand of NC_044561.1, from coordinate 61,621,156 downwards.
ATGGCTTTTATTATGTTGAAGTATCTCCCTTCTATACCTAGTTTTTTGAGGGTTTTTATCATAAAGGGATGTTGAATTTTTTAAAATGCCTTTTCATCGTCACTTGAAATAATCATGTGGTTTTGGCCTTCATTCTGTTAAAATTGTGTATTACATTGATTAATTTGCATATGATGAACCATCCTTATATCCCTGGGATAAATCTTACTTGGGCATAATGAACGATTTTTAACTTGTTTTTGAATTCTGCTTAGTAGTATTTTTGTTGAGAATTTTTTCATCAATATTCATTTTTTTAAAATGTGTCTTTGTCTGGTTTTAGTATCAGGGTAATACTGGCCTTGTGGAATTTGTTTAGAAGTATTCCCTCCTCCATTTTTTGGAGTAGTTTGAGTGGGATTGATATTAGTTCTTTAAATGTTTGATAAAACTCGACAGTGATGAAGTCTGGCTGTGGAATTCTCTCTGCTGGGAAACTTTTTATGATAGCTTTGATGTTGTTACTGTTCAGGTTTTTTACTTCTTCATGGTTCAATCTTGGCAGGTTTTATGTGTCTAGGAATTTATCCATTTCTTCTAGGTTTCCCCATTTTTTTTTTTTTTTTTTTTGACATATAGTTGCTCACAGTATTCTGTAATGATCCTTCAATTTCTGCATGAAACTGATCAGGTTTGTTCTTCCTGTACACAGTAAACCAATTGCTGTGATGACAGGTTTTGCAAAAGAGAAAAGGTTTATTCACAGTGTACCTCAACGAGAAAATGGGAGAACAGCCTCAAATCCACTTTTTTGAAGATACGCCTTAGGAATATTTATGGGTTATAGAAGAGAGTTTGCCTAATGCATGGGGAAAGGTGATTGGCATAGGGAAAAAAATGAAGTAATTGGTCATCTACACAAATGCGATAAGGGTTCGCGACTCATCATAAGGCACATATTCAGAAAATGGCAGCATTAGTATAAGCTGAGGTGGAGTTTTTGGCCCTCTGAGGTCAGAAGACCATCTCTTGGGCATTTGTGCAGGCCCAATTGAATGACTGGTGGTCTCAAATGCTTTAAACTGAACAGGAGCTGCCCCCAGCTCCTGAGAAAGCAACTTAAGCCACTCTTACCACAGTGACACATATGTCAGAAGTATTATCTATAAGGAAGCCAGTGTAGCTTAAATTATAACATTTAGTGGCATGGCTTTTAGCTATATGGGAAATAATAATAATAATAATAATAATAACAAAAAGCAAGTGAACAAAAGCAGGCAGGGCAGATTAAGTTTGGTGGACCTAATTAGATTAATCTCTGGTTTCAACCTTCCCAACCCTTTCTTCCTGCAGTGCTGGATTTCCTAGACCTGAATATTATTTAGAGTCTCTGAGTAACATTTATATCTCTCACACAAAGGAGTCCCTTGTGTTTAAGTAATGAACCAGCTCTATTTTGTACCATAAGAGTTGTATAGCTTACAAATCATTCTCTAAAAAGGCATATCTCATAGGTCCACAGATTCAGAGTTCACTTACTATTAATACTCTATTTGCCAGAAGTAGCCTGCTAAAGACTGTGTAGATACAGTCTCTTTGTAAATATCATTAAGCTAGCTACCCAGATATCCCATTAACAGAGATTATACTACGTCACCTGCCATTTTCCTCCTTCCTTGTGTTGTCAACTACTTCCTCCCCTCTACAAAAATGAGAGGAAATGGGTTAACAGCCAGATTTTCTTAGCTCCTCTCTACCAAGCTATTTAGACATTTCATTCTTATGATGTAAAAGAGAAGAAGAGAGAATATGACTGTATACTCTTCATTAATTTGCCTATCTTTTTGTCAATACTACTCCATCTTGATTACTCTTACTGCATTTCAAGCCTGTTTTTTCTACTGTAGTTTCTCTACATCACTGTATGGTTTTGAAACTAAGTTTGTCCATTTTTATCTTTCCACTACACCTTTGCCCGCCCACCCCCCAAAAAAAATTCCTGCAGTGTTTTGATTTGGGATTTCATTGATTCTGAAGATCAATTAGGAAATATTGACATTTTCATAATATCTAGTCTTCTAAGACCATGACATATATCTCTGTTTTTGTTGTCCAGTTTTTCTCAATAGCGTTTTAGTTTCTAACGTAGAAGGCCGTCCTTAGTCCCTAGATTCCACTTTGTGATTCCAAGTGACTGTTCTAATGCTAGTCATTACACTAGCATTCCAGCTTTCAGGAATGAAAGCAATGAGGGTAAAAAAAAACCAAGCTTACTTCTTCATAGAAATTGCTTGCGCAACATTTGTTTGTGACCCATTGGCCAGAAATTACAGGCCCACAGCCATATATAAAGGAAACGAAGAAGTGCAGTCTTTTCAGATAAGCACTTTTATGGGCATTACGGATATTTATTAAAGTAGAATGGATGTTGTGAAACGACTGGTTGCCTCAGTAAAAATATTAAATGAATACATAGATTAAAATTTTTGTAACCTACCCGAATAAGAACCTTTATGTTGTGCATAATTTTCTTCATGTTGTGAAATATGAAGATATTTATAATTTAAAATGTTATATAATAGCCCTTTCTTTTGCATAAAATAATAGAAATTTGTCACTTACTGATAGTGTCTTAATCATCACTCTTCTTCAAATTTAAAATCTTGCTTAAGATGTTTATTCACTTAAACTAGAAATCAGTAAGATCATTAAAAAGAAACATTGCCTCCCATTATTCTAGAAGTTAACACAGTCCCAATGCAGAAAAACAGTTATTACAAACAAGTGTTTGACAGTTGAATGTTTCCAAATTGCACTGTGCTAAACACTTTTATTAGGAGATATTATTTGCAGAGCATGGTATATATATACTATTTTTTCTATACTATTATTTCTTGGATAACTTCACAGTACATACCATAGAAATACAAGCCAGCCAACATAAAGGTAAAAAGATTAATCACTTTTGCACTTAGTGAGCATACTAGGACCTTTTAAATATTTCAATCTTGTTCATGTTTCTAAAAGGTTCATTTGAATGCACAGAAGTACATTTTGATTGACTGCCTTCCCCACTATTTCAGTGGTCAAACTAAAAGCCAGGACATTTATCAATAAGATGAAAAACTCACTTGGAATACAATGCACCTGGGAGTAACATCATGGAATAAAACTAGTTGCAGTTGAAAGACTTTTGCATTACTTTAAATAAAATGAGAAAGAAAATATCCTATATTAAGTAGGCAAATATCAATTTTTTCACAAAGATACAGCTAAATATATATATTTAGAAACCAAAACTCGGAGAGCATTAGAGGATGCATTCTGTCCTTTAGATGCCCTTGTGCCAAAGTGCAAAAGGTTTGCTCTATCAAAAGTTGAATTGAGTAGTAAGCAGGTCTGTTGGTAGATCTTTAAAAATTTTTCTGTGCTCAATTGTCTGCTTGTGTCTGTGACTCCTGGTTATCTTCTGTAGTGGCAATTTAGCTTTGGTCTGGGACATTATTTTCTGTGCTGCTCAAAGTATTTTCAGTTTCTCTGGAGGGAAATAGCATTACCAAACACAATGTCTGTTCTTGATGCTCTTTCCAGAATCTTAGTTAAAGCTTGACACCTGATCTTAGACACTCTTTTCATTTAATATAGACTCCAGGATTTTATTTCTGCTTTGTTCAGTTATGTCAAGCCATACTTATTTCCAGGCTGCTAAATGGAAGAGCCTGAATTAGTTACAGCACTGAGTGATTTATGGATGAGAAATGTAATTCTGTGACTAGAGAAAGCAATCCAATATGAAGGGTGCCACATTTGACAGATGAGATTAGTACGCCATAGACCAAAGTCCTAGCTTTCTGGATTATACTGCCACAGAGCTCTGCTCTTTGAATACTTGTCCATTTTACTTGAAAATCTCAATGTTTCTAGCATTGTTGTTCCAGATTGCTGTAAGATTGTTGTCTTGCCTGAGAGAAAAGAACAACAAAAAACCTCAAGTAGCACCTCAGATTATCCAGTTTCTATCCCCAGTAAAGGTATGGTTTAACCCATGGATCAAATATCAAAATCCCTTATTAGAAAAATAGACAATGGAACAATTCCCTTGAAGGGTGGTAAATCTTAAGTGATGTGAAAATGAAGAGATATTAATCATTAATAATATGATTTGATAGATATTAATCTATCAAATTAATGCCATTAAGAGATATTAATCAATAATATGATTTGATTGTTTTTTGACATATCAGCAAATTATCATTTGATAATGACTAAGCAAATGATTTTGTAGCCACTAAGGGGTTACCCCAAATTGTGAACATAATCTCTTTATTTCCAGCTTTATTTTCTGATGTTCATGCTCTTACAAATTTTGATGAACCTTGGAAATCTTCTCTGAGACTATATACCCTGGTATCAACTTCATGAACAAGCAAACTCCCCCCATACTCTGAAGTGACCCTCTTTTCTACAATTGCAAACTTTTATATCCTGATGGACAGCATTATTTTGCAATCCTCATGGCCATTTGTTCAATTTGTGTTGCTGGAAGCTAGAACACAGTTTCTGTCTCAACTAACTTTCAGTGAAAAAGTAATTAATAAGTGCCCCCATGGCTGCCCCTATATAATGGCAGAACTTCTATATGAGAAAACCATTTACAACAGAATCTTAATGCTAGAAAAGATTCTGGTTAGCATTTTTAATAATTGGAGGAACCACCCATCCAACTGTGAAATTATTTCCAGAGGCCACTCTGTAACTAGTGTCGCACTTGAGTATTCTTTTTTAATTCCCATTTCACTTGCCTTCTGGAATGTCTGTTCCCTGAGTCACTGACCCGAGTTTCATAGACTCTCTAAAAGTCATGGACCCAATGACCATACATCTGCCATTGCAGAATTTTTTAAAAATGTATGGGTTATTTTGAAAAAAAAATATATGTATCACCAGGCTCAATCTCATCATTTTCCTACCGAAGCACAAACGATGCATTTTTGCAATAGCGTGTCACCACCTGCCACAACTATTTAGGGTTTAATATGGTGAGGACTGTTTAAATGATTTCTTACCTTTCTGTCTAGCCCAAATGTGTGTTCTCTAAATGCAACTTTCACTGCATCCTTGAGATTTAAAAAAAAAGGCTATTCAAAATATATACAGTTGTTTTGCATGGCATAGTAACCATACATAGGTCACCAGCCAACCCAGAGTTATGCCTCCTTTACAAGTGGACTGTTATAAGGTCATCCTTATACCAGCAACAAACACTAGAATCGAATGAGAACATAAAGAAGTGCTCCCACTGAGTGATTACTTTGAGTGCTTGTTGCTCTGGAAAGCATGTTAAGATCGCTTGCTCTAAGATGTACGCTAAGTGGAAGGTGATTTGGAATTTATTGTGATCCAGGAATTCTATTGTGTACAATATGAATAAACAAACGTCACACATTTATACGGATAGGTACCCTGTCATTTTGGAAATGCTACCTCTTGGGGAAAAAAATTCATTTGTGTATTATCAGAATAATTTTTAAAAACCAGCAATATCAGCCAGACGCGGTGGCTCACGTCTGTAATCCCAGAACTTTGGGAGGCCGAGGCGGGTGGATCATGAGGTCAGGAGATCGAGACCATCCTGGCTAATACGGTGAAACCCCATCTCTACTAAAAATACAATAAATTAGCCGGGTGTGGTGGCGGGCGCCTATAGTCCCAGCTACTTGGGAGGCTGAGGCAGGAGAATGGCATCAACCCAGGAGGCAGAGGTTGCAGTGAGCCAAGATGGCGCCACTGCACTCCAGCCTGGGCGACAGAGGGAGACTCCATCTCAAAAAAAGAAAAACAAAGCAAAAAAACCCAGCAATATCCAAAATGATTTTTTTTTTCTACTGTTTGTAGGAACCAGAGACAGAAAATAGTCAGACTAATAGGCAAAATGGCTTTTATTTAAGTTGCTTTTATGAACAAGTATCACTGTATTTTTCTGTCCTTATTTTAAACATGACAACTTCAATTTTATGTTAGTTTATAAATAAATATACTCAATTGTAAATTTGTGTACTTGTCAGAATTTTCCTAAATGAATAGTGACAACTATTTTTCAACTTCTATTGCTATTATGGATTTTCCTTTTCTAGTGTTATATAATCTCTGACCTTTAATGAAAACTGCATGTTGCTATCTCACAAATATCTACCAAATGTTATTCATTTCTATTTTTCTATTTCCACTTCAAACATAGCAATGAATAGGCTTATATCCTATCACCTTGTTCATACTCAGAAAGTATCATTGAACAATATGTGGGGTTTTTAGATAGCAATAATAAAATATTTAGCAAAGTAAAGTTTGCATCTTTAGCTTTTCTAGTTCTAACAGTCTGAGTTGTCACTGTTTAAGTCAATCGGCTGTGTTTTGGGCAGAAAGTCAGTCAGAGAGATATGATAATGAAGAAAGCAGGAGTGATTCAAAGCATGAGAGGGGCCTGATCTGCCATTGCTGACTTTGAAGATGGGAAAAGGTGGCTGCTATTGTTTGAACGTGTTACCCCAAAAGATGTGTATTCAAAACTTGATACCTAATGCAACAGTGTTGAAGTGGGGGATCTTTAAGAGAAGTCTGGGTTGAGGGGGCCCAGCTTTACAGAAAGAGTAATGCTTTTATTGCAGCAGTGTTCCTTATCATGGTAGTGGGTTTCTTATAGAAGGGGGAGTGTGGCCCCGCTTGCCCTCCCTTTGTTGCTCTCTACTTGCCCTCCTGCCATCAGACGATGCACCAAGCAGGCCCTCACCAGATGCTGGCCCCTTGATCTTGGACGTCACAGCCTCCAGAACTGTGAGCCAATGAATTTCTGTTAAAATGAATTTCTGTTAAATTACCCAATCTGTAGTATTCTATTAGAGCAACCCAGAATGGACTGAGACAGAAAACTGGGGCTGCAGAGTGAGTGTTGCTATAACAAATCCCTGAAAATGTGGAAGCACCTTTGGATCTGGGTAGTGGGTTGAGACTGAAAGAATTTGGAAGAGCACACTAGAAAAAGCCCAGATTGGCATAGAAGAAGCAATAAGGGCAATTCTGGTGAGGACTCAGAAGAGAAGAACTGTAGAGACCTTCTTAGACATGATTTAAGTGGTCAGGACCAAAATATTGGTAGAAATATAGACAGTAAAGGCCATTTTGAGGAGGGCTCAGATGTAAATGAGGAAGAAGATATTACAAACTGGAGAAAATGCCATCCTTGTTATATGTTGGCAAAGAGCTGGGCTGAATTGTATCAGTGTCCTAGGGCTTTATGAAGGGCAGCATTTAAGTGTGATAAAGTAAGATATTTGGCAGAAGAAATATCTAAGCAGCAAAGCATTCAGGATGCTGTGTGGCTTTTAATTGCATATAGTAGTGTGTGAAAAAAAATGATTTAAAGACAGGATTTTAACTAGAAGGAAACAGAATTTAGGGTTGTGAAATATTCTCAGTCTGGCTCTGTGATAGAGATTGAAGAAGCGTTTTCAAGAGGGAAAATCAAGGGTGTGACCAAGTGACCATTTGATAAGGAGATTGGGATGAACTAAATGAAGCCAGAGGCTATTCATCAAGATAATAAAAAGGATGATCCCAAAGGCACTTGGAAGAGTCTCCATACTGCCCCTCCAATCATAGGCCCAGAGTGCCAAGGTCTGGGAGAAGAAAATATGTCAAAAGAGAGGCCTAGGCCTAGGGTGACCCAGGGAACCTCAGCATTTGCTGTGTTGCACTGTATCAAGTGTCTGCTTCATGCATTTCTATGCAGTGCTGCTCGGCTGCCTCACCAGGAGCCCAAGCAGGAACAGGTGCAGCTCAACCTGCTGCTGTGGGTGGTGCAAGCTGGAAACCTTGATGAAGTCTATGCAGTGCTACTTTTGCAGGTGCATAGAATGCAAAAGTTCTGAGGGCATGAATTCCTCCACCTGGACTTCAAAGTATGTTGGGAACCACCTGGGACTGAGGCAGGAACTTGTCTCAGCGGCAGAACCATCAAGGAGTGCCACCCTAGGGCAATGCTAAGCAGAACCATGAGATGGGAGCCACGTTATAAAGTTCCCACGACAGCAATGCCTAGTGGAGCCATGGGAGCAAGGCCACCATAGAAACCCTAGCACTGTAGAGCTACCTGCATGCAACATCAGCCTGAGAGAGCTACAGGCAGGAGGTTCCAACTCATGAAAACTACTGCATGGTCTAAGCCCCACAATGCCATGGATGCAGGGCTGCCCACAGCCTTAGGTGCCCAAGCTCTGCCTCAGTGTATTCAGGAGGCAGCACACGGAATGAAAGATTATTTTGGACTCCTAAGATTCAATGTTATCTGTTCTGTGGGGTTCTGGACTTACTCCTTTCTTCTTACATATTCCTCCCTTTGGAATGAATATGTCTATCCTATGCATGTCCCACCATTGTATTTTGGAAATCGATAACTTGCTTTGATTTCACAGACTCACAGCTGGAGGTGGGGGTGGTGGTTGCCTCATGATGAATCATACATTGGGTCTTATCTGTATCTGATTTAGATGAGAATCTGAAGTTTGGATTTTTGAATAAATGTATTTAGCATGTGAGATAAACATGAATCTGGAGGTCCAAGAGCAGAGTGCTGTGGTTTGAACGTGTCCCCCAAACAGCATATGTTTAAAATTTAATCCCAATGCAAAAATGTTGGAAGGTGGACCTTTGAGAAGTGATTTAAGCCATGAGGGCTATGCCCTCATGTATAGATTAATACTGTTATCATGGAATTGTGTTTATTATCTTGGAAGTGGGTTCCTTGTGAAATAATGAGATTTGATTTCTCTTCTCTCTCTTGTGCTTTCTTTGTACCTTTCTGCCATGAGGTGATGCAACATGAAGGCTCTCACCAGATGTCGGCCTCTTAATCTTGAACTTCCCAGCCTCCAGAACTGTTGATTATAAATTACCCAGTCTGTGAGTCTGTTATAGCAGCACAAAGTGAACAAGGCTGTAGCCAAGAGGCCTGTAATGTGGATGATCTCTATAAGCTGAGACGAACAAGCAACAAGGAAGCTGAGACCTGGAGCAGAGCCCTCTGGTCACCTTGACTTTAGCTTTGTGAGACTCTATGCAGAGACCCAGTGAAGCCATTGTTGTTCCTAGCCTTCTGCCCATGGAGATCATACATTAAAAATAGTTTTGTTTTAATTCGCTAAATTTGTGGTAATTTTTTATAGTGACCCTACAATGTACAACACATTAACTTTTACCCTTTAAAGTAAGTGATGAGCTAGGACTTAATTGTGCAGATATCTGGCTTTAGTTATTCTCTAATGTTTATTAAGTTCCTGTATTTAAAAATGCATCATTGGCTGGGAGCAGTGGCTCATGCCTGTAATCCTAGCATTTTGGGAGGCCGAGGCGGGTGGATCACGAGGTTAGGAGTTCAAGACTAGCCTGTCAAAGATGGTGAAACCCCGTCTCTACTAAAAATTAAAAAAAAAAAAATTACCCAGGCATGGTGGCTGGCACCTATAATCCCAGCTACTTGGGAGGCTGAGGCAGAGAATTGCTTCAACCTGGGAGGCAGAGGTTGCAGTGAACTGAGATTGCACCACTGCACTCCAGCCCAGATGACAACGAGACTTCGTCTCAAAACAAAAAAAAGTTATTAATTTTAGTTGAGGAAGTCTGAATTTATATGTAATGAGAATTTAATATAGTTTATTATATAATTAGGTTAAATTACATTTCTGGATAAGCTTTATTAATATACTATTGCTGCCATTACAAATTACCACAAATTTAGTGGCTTAAAACAATGCAAAGTTATCATTGTACATTTGTATGGATCAGAAATCTGACATAGTCTCAATGACTTAAAATTAAGGTGTTAGCAGACTCATGTTCTAGGGGTTCTAGAGGATAACCCACCTCCTTGACTTTTTCACCTTCTAGAGGTTACCAAATTTGCTTTGTTTATGACTTCTACCATCTTCAAAGCCAGTAACATAATATTCCTTTGACCATTATTACATAGTCACATTTCCCTCTGATCAGAGTTGGGACTCAGGTAATTAGCAATCACCCAGATAATCCAGAATAATCTTCCGATTTCAAGGTTTACATCTTTAATCAGATCTACAAAAGTCTCCTGTGTTAACATATTCATAGGTTTAAAGATTAGGACATGGAAATCTTGGAGGGGGATTATTATTCCACTTTATACAATAAACATATAAAATTATTGTGCATTCAAGACAAGCTAATACATTTTCGTACTTTTTACTCCAAAGAAAAAGGGAGTCCTTTGCAATAGATGCCAAAAAATCTGTTCTGATCCATATTCTTATATCACCGTAGCCATGATGTAACCCCCACATTGACTGCATCATTTCAGTCTGTGCCAACAAACTGTTTTCATGTATTTAGTCTTCTTATTTCACCATCAGTTTATTAATTAAACAAAGCTGCTTTTATATGTTGATGAAAATAGTCACACTCTGTAAAATATTTGAAGAGATTTTTTCAGAGCCAAATATGAGTGACCATGGTCCATGACACAGCCCTCAGGAGGTCCTGAGAACACGTGCTCAAGGGGGTCAGGGTGCAGCTTGGTTTTATATATTTTAGAGAGACATGAGACTTCAATCAAACACGTTTAACAAATACATTGGTTTGATCCAGAAAGGTGGGACAGCTCAAAGCGGGGACTTCCAGCCTACAGGTAGACTTGAAAATGGGTTGAGTTTCTCTAAAGACCTGGGATCAATAGGAAGGAATGTCTGGGTTAAGACAAGAGGTTGTGGGGAACAAAGTTCTTATTTGCAGAGGAAGCCTTCAGATAGCCGGCTTCAGAGAGAATAGGTGGTAAAATGTTTCTTATCAGACTTAAAGTCTGTGTTGATGTTAATCCTGGAGACATGTAATGAGGCAGGTCCAATATCCACTTCCCATCATGACCTGAAACAGTCTCTACATTTGAAGAGTGCCCCTTGCTGACCAGGAAAAAATAAAAATAAATAAATAAATAAAGCATGCTGAAAAAAAAGCACTTTCCATGAACATTAAAATCTTTTCTTATGTGGAGAAATAGGAACACTTTTACACTGTTGGAGGGATTGTAAACTAGTTCAACCATTATGGAAAACAGTATGGCGATTCCTCAAGGATCTAGAACTAGAAGTACCATATGACCTAGCCATCCCATTACTGGGTATATACCCAAAGGATTATAAATCATGCTGCTATAAAGACACATGCACACGTATGTTTATTGCGGCACTATTCACAACAGCAAAGACTTGGAATCAACCCAAATGTCCATCAGTGACAGACTGGATTAAGGAAATGTGGCACATATACACCATGGAATACTATGCAGCCATTAAAAAGGATGAGTTTGTGTCCTTTGTAGGGACATGGATGAAGCTGGAAACCATCATTCTCAGCAAACTATCGCAAGAACAGAAAACCAAACACCGTATGTTCTCACTCATAGGTGGGAACTGAACAATGAGATCACTTGGACTTGGGAAGGGGAACATCACACACCGGGGCCTATTACGGGGAGGGGGGAGGGGGGAGGGATTGCATTGAGAGTTATACCTGATGTAAAAGACGAGTTGATGGGTGCAGCACACCAACATGGCACAAGTATACATATGTAACAAACCTGCACATTATACACATGTACCCTATAACTTAAAGTATAATAAAAAATATATATATTGTCTTTACCATGGAATACTATGCAGCCATGAAAAAGGATGAGTTCATGTCCTTGGTAGGGACATGGATGCAGCTGGAAACCATCATTCTCAGCAAACTATCGCAAGAACAGAAAACCAAATACCGCATGTTCTCACTCATAGGTGGGAATTGAACAATGAGATCACTTGGACACAGGAAGGGGATCATCACACACCGGGTCCTATTGTGGGGGTGGGTGGGGAGGGATAGCATTAGGAGATATACCTAATGTAAATGACGAGTTGATGGGTGCAGCACACCAACATGGCACATGTATCCATATGTAACAAACCGTGTTGTGCACATGTACCCTGGAACTTAAAGTATTTTATATATATATATATATATATATATATATATATATATATATATATATATATATATATAACAACAACAAAAAACAAACAAAAGAGTGCCCTGGCTGAGGAGGAAGTCCATTCAGATGGTCGGGTCGTGAGGGGGTGCTTAGAATTTTATATTTGGTTTACATATATACAACCTTTTTTGGTTTTGGTTTTTTTTTTTTTTTTTTTTTTTTTTGAGACGGAGTCTCGCTCTGTCGCCCAGACTGGAGTGCAGTGGCTGGATCTCAGCTCACTGCAAGCTCCGCCTCCCGGGTTCCCGCCATTCTCCTGCCTCAGCCTCCTGAGTAGCTGGGACTACAGGCGCCGCCACCTCGCCCGGCTACTTTTTTGTATTTTTTTAGTAGAGACGGGGTTTCACCGGGTTAGCCAGGATGGTCTCGATCTCCTGACCTCGTGATCTGCCCGTCTCGGCCTCCCCACATATATACAATCTTTATTGATGATGTTAATTAGGAGGCTTTGAAGACTAGAAAACTATTGAAAAATGTTGCCAAAATAATATGCCTTCTCTTATATGTAATACCTTTACCAATATTTTCTGAAATGATTTCTCTTTCTACGTAGAAAGGCCCACAGACCTGTTTTTTTCAGAAACCAAAATTTCTACTGTTTACGGCCCTGTGCGTTCTGCTCAGTTTTCTCTGTTGCACTAAGGAATCTAAGTGAAAACAGATTCCCCATGAGGACATAAATTTTTATCCCATAATGTTAAACAGCCTTTTAGGCTGCAAGAAACTTAAACTGATCGATATTTTTTCCTCATTGTTTTTGGGTGTCTGCACTATTGTGTAGGTGTGTGTGCATGCACACACACACAAATAGGAATATCTTTCCATTGACTTTTGTATATCTCTTTTTACTTTATGCATTCAGGAAGGCAGGTGAGTACCCATACTCTCCTGTATTGCCCTGTTGTTCCCGGCCTCCATTCTATTCTATGCATTCATTGGCATTGTTGAGGTCGCACAGTAAAGAATTCAGGAAAACGACTTTTGTTTTTCTCTGTCTCTACAGAAAACAGAAAACAATTTCACGATGTGTGTGCATGAAATAAAGATTCCACTGTGAGATAACCTTGATCTCAGTAATGTTTAATATTTTCTTTGTTTCTGGAATATTTTCTGGAAATTACTGCTTATCATAATTAACACTGAGGTCAAGTATATTTTTTCTTCATTGACATACTATGTGTAACATAATTTTTAGAAGAACAAAAAATACTTAAGTGAAAAAGATGCCATGTTTTGATGGAGTTCCTAACAATATCATTCTCCATTTATAAATTACACTAAGTACTTCTAAAAAATTAATTAAAAAGAAAAGCAGAAACTATACCACTCCTTGTGGCTGAAAACCACCAATTTATATTTGAAAAGAGTTGTGGATCAGAATGGTGTTCCATTTTCTTCTTTGGACAATGATTGGATATAATTAATTGGATGGAACTGCTACTTCCAATGGAATAGGCATTGCCTTTCATGTATTCTGACTCCATATTAAAATGATAACACAAAACAGTTTCTGTATTTCAAATTTAACAGGATGCTTAAAATTGAATGAAGATCATTTAACTCCAAAAGAACTGTTATTAATAATTGTATTTATGAAAGAAGTTAAAAATTTTAAAAAGTGTTAAATGATGACTCAGTGAATGCAAGCTCTGTGCTCCTAAAGCCTGTTAATAGAGTGGACTCTGCAGTTATTTAAAAAGAAGGCTGGAGTCATTGTGACTACCCAAAGCATTGTATATCATAGTATTACTATATTATTATATACAGTCTAATCCTTTTTATGATAAAATATACCTTCAATAATGCAGACATACCTTATTGAACATAGCTAGTACATATGTTCAATACAATAATATGCCTTATAATTTTTTAAATGCCACTAATTATAATGTACATTAATTATAATTAATTTTATAAATATTATTAGAACATCTATTTAATATATGCTTTCAATATAATTTAATCATTCGTGTAGCGTTTGTGGATACTCTGTCATAGAAAGTGTTCTGATTAAGAGATACAACAATGAACAGAACAGTGTCTGCTTTCTTGGAACTTAAGGATTAATTTTCATTGCCTCCAAGCACAAAGTCTGATTACATTATAATTGTACTGACTCAAAGAAGCATATCATTGAGATGGTAGAGAAGAAAATACAGTCAAGGTTGAGTAAGCTACACTTATGTCATAAAATCCCTAGATTCAGGAAAGTATAATAATTACAATGCATACATCTCCCTAGTAAAACAAAAGTCAATCGCTTATGGAGCTGTGATGACACATCAGGTTTATGTTCTTAGTCTTTTGTGATATTTTTAAATTCAATGCTTTTATAATCAAATGTTCAAGCATATTATCATCTCATGTTATCTGTTAGATTGTTTATTTTTTTCATTCATTATTTATTTATTTGCCTTTAACATTTTCTACTATTGGGGATGTCTCTTTCTGGCCAAGATGGAGGGAACTGGACAAGATTTATTTTCCTGACTGAAACAATCACACATGTGGAAAAAATATATAAGATAATATTTTTAAAGGGAAATTCCAATTTGTACCGCAATGAGATACAAAAGCACACAAATTAGAATGGTTAAAATCTCAAAAGCTGACCCTACCAAGTGTTGAGGATGTAGAGAAATTAACTTTTTTACACTGCTGATGGAATGCAAAATGGCAAAACCATTTTGGAAAATATTTTGGCATATTTTTTAAAAGTTAAATATATATGTACCATATGATCCAACTACTCCACTCTTCAGTATTTACCCAAAATATATGAAAACACATGCCATACAAAGACATGTACATAGATATTTACAGCAATATCATTTGTAATAACCCAAAGTGGAAACAGTGATTTGCCTATAAACAGGTGAAGAAATAAATATACTATGATATATTTATACAGTAAAATTCTACATATTAATAAAAAATAATGAACTATTATAACACATTACTATATTACTATATATGGATCTCAAATAATTACTATGAGTGAAGGAAGATAGTACACACCCTTTTATTTCAATTATGTAAAATTCTAGAAAATTTAAGCTAATCTATAGTGATAGAAAACTGATCAATAATTGCTTGAGATTAAGGGCGGAGTGGAATGGGGATAGGAAAATAGGATTGCTTAGTGGAACAAAGAATCTTTGCAGGTGACGTATATGATATATTTATTATCATAGGATGGACATGATGATAAATCCCAGCTCCTTGTGGCTGAAAACCACCAATTTATATTTGAAAATAATTGTGGATCAGAATAGTGTTCCATTTTCTTCTTTGGACAATGATTGGATATAATTAATGTAATGTAACTACTACTTCCAAAGAAATAGGCATTGCCTTGCATGTATTCTGACTCCATATTAAAATGATAACACAAAATAGTTTCTGTATTTCAAATTTATCGGGATGCTTAAAATTGAATGAAGATCATTTAACTCCAAATATCTGTCAAATATCTTCTTGCTAACACTTTAAGTATGTGCAGTTAATTGTATGTCAATTGCACCCCAATTAAGCCAATTAAAAATATAGTAGTGAAAGATAGCTCGATGTCTCAGTAAGCAAGATGCTTCCGTATGATTTTGAATGAAATGCTAGCTATGAAAGTATTTGTTGTCTATAGTAAAAGCATTTTTTTTTTTTTGGCTGTAGGCAAATAAGCTTTGTGTATATGATGTTTTGATTATCCATTGACTGTTTTATGGCGTTACACAAAATGTTTAAATTGTTGGTGGACTATGAGTAAGAAACACTTAAAACAGGGCCTCATTTCCATGGCTGTAATTTTCTAGTGAATGGTGATGGCAGCAAAGTTTATTAAAGTGCTTTATTCTAAAGGCAGTTATATTTTAGTGATGAGTAAGGGGCACCTTTAGAGAGTCTATAGGGCCCTATAGAATTATTTTAGTTTACAGTTTCCATCTAATAAATTAAATTTATTATGCCAAGGAGACATTGGGAATTGGCCATTTCCATACAACTGGGCATAACTTGAAAATTCATGGGTTTTTTGAGTTCACAGAGAGAATTAACTAACTATATCATTTTAGAAAGTATTTCTGACATTCTAATAAAAAATTTGTATAGATTCTTTTAATTCCCAATTTTAAAAATCACACAAGTGCCTAGTTTGTTTCATATAATGAAATATAAGTACCTGTGTATAATGTAAAATAACTTAGAGCTCAGAAACATTGTTTTAAGATCAAAGGGATTTCTCTAAAGTATTGCAATTCCAAGGCTTGATTTTTACAAAGTCGTGTTGACAATTATTATCACTAAAAATGTCAGCTTCTCAGTTACAAATTACCAGAAACATTCGGGTAGAAGCACAGACTACATATATTCAGATGTTCACTGCTCTTAGGAGGATAGGAAAAAAAAGTAAACACAAAGTAGCATATTTGAGTCCCCTTAAGGCTTCTAGCGTCTATATATAAGTATGTTCTTCTTTCAATTTATAATAATATATATATAAAGTTTACTCTAATTCTTAATAAATTCTATTATACTCAAAACTATTTTTGAAGGAAAAAATAAATACTGTTTATTTTACAGCTATTTTCTGAAGTGGACCTAAGCTCCAGTTATAAAAAATTGTTTCTCTGATTGAGTATTTTATTTACATGAAATACATATCCACTATTTTGATAACTTTTTTTTGCCTAATGTATGACTTCTTCTAAGTCTAAAATTTTCCTTCATGTCTGTTATGATGATATTAATATTATGTGGGGACTCTCCATAATGCTGTATTACTCCACCCATTGAGTTATGAGTGAGCTCTTCACTGTGTTCATAAAAATTGTTTTTTCTCTTTTTCATCAATTTTTTTGTAATTATCACCTTCCACTCTCTTCACTCCATAGTCATGAAAACACTAAATAAATATTAACAGGGCCTGGCGGGGTGGCTCACGCCTGTAATCCTAGCACTTCAGGAGGCCGAGGCGGGCGGATCACGAGGTCAGGAGATCAAGACCATCCTGGCTAACACGGTGAAAACCCATCTCTACTAAAAATACAAAAAATTAGCCGGGTGAAGTGGTGGGCGCCTGTAGTCCCAGCTACTAGGGAGGCTGAGGCAGGAGAATGGCGGGAACCCGGAAGGCGGAGCTTGCAGTGAGCCGAGGTCGCACTACTGCACTCCAGCCTGGGCAACAGAGCGAGACTCCGTCTCCAAATAAATAAACAAATAAATAAATAAGTATATAAATATTAACAATTACATTTACATAACATTACTACTTAAGAAGTTTTTTTAAAAAAAAAAAACTTTTGTTTTACAGACGGGGGGTCATGTGCAGGTTTGTTGCATGAGTATATTGCATGCAGGTAGTGAGCATAGGGCCCGATAGGTAGTTTTTCAACCTAATTCCCCTCTTTCCCTCCCCACTCTAGTAGTGCATAGTATCCATTGTTTCCATGTTTGTGTCCATGTGTGCTTAATGTTTAGCACCTACATGTGAGAACTTGTAGTATTTGATTTTTTGTTCCTGTGTCAATTCAGTTAGGATTCCAGTCTCCAGTTCCATCCATGTTGCTGCCAAAGACATGATTTCGTCCTTTTTTATGGCTGCATAGTATTCCACAGTGTATCATACTCCATTTTCTTTATCCAACCCATTGATGGGCACCTAGGTTGATTCCATGTCTTTGCTATTGTGTGTAGTGCAGGACTGTGGAAAGCAGTTTGGAGATTTCTTGGAAAGAACTTAAAACAGTTACCATTCAACCCAGCAATTCCATTACAGGGTATATACCTAAAGGAAACTATATCATCATGCTAAAAAGATACATACAGTCCTATGTTCATCACCACAAGTTTTTATAATCAGCAAATCACCTTCACTGAAAAGTAAGAGACTTTCGATTTCTCCTTCCCAAAGTTTGTTCCTTAACTAAAGTCTACTGTAATTTATAAAAAAAGAAGATAATGAATAGTAAAGCAATATAAAAGTTTAACAATAGTACTTTCTGTGTACTATGAATTCTCAATCTATTTCCAAGTTTTGATGTCTATTCTTTTTAGGCTACATTGAACCCTCAAGTTTTAGAGCTGGGATAGGTAATTGATTTCATTATTTTCAAGTAACTACAATAGATGAATAGAGATTACCAGTGAAGCATCTTGAAACGGATACTGTAGCCACAGTGACTTTTGTGTCTGTGGAGAGGAAGTGAGCTTATGTGCTACTGAATTCTCTATATAAGAGTTACTGACAAACCCTACACTTGATTTATACTGTGTTTATAAGGGATGATCATGCACCTGGTTAATGGTCTTTCAATTTCTTTATTGTTATAACCTAAAAATTGCATACCATGGTTCTACCATCCAGAAATGTATCCCAGTCTCTGGAATATTATGAGTTTAGTATTCAGTGTGAAACAGTGGTAGGCACTGTGTGAGTACAGAGGACTAGAAAGTCAGAGACCTCATTGGGATTCAGTCACTAAACAAAGAATAACTAATTCTCAAGGGTAACCACAACCTTCTACAAGATAGTAGACAACATTTATCAACCTATATGCACATTTTTTAAAATGGAGTAAAATTCTCAGCACACAGAAGAGGCAGTGATGTCTTCTTGGAAGTTGCAATTTAGTAAATTTGAATGAGGCAAATGTTTTAGTATTTTTAAACTTTACTACTGGATATAAATTAAATATTTTATTTGGTTAATGTGAAAATATTCTCTAGTTCCCATATAGTAGCATTTTAAAGCACAAAATCCTCTCCTGTTATACACAATGTACTTTTCATTTGAAATTCTATTATGCTGAGTCAGGAGATAAGAATTTAAAGTTCAGAATTCCACGCAGTCTTGCTAATAGTAATTGCCCCATCCAGTGTTCAAAAGAATTTTAATCAGGTTCAATTTTAATTAAATTAGTTCTGATTGAAATTTTTATGTGGGGATAATTTTTAAAAGTAAACTATTTTTTCTGGCAATTTACATATTATATGACCATATATATTTCTTTTTATGGCTTTCTTATTTTTATTTTATTTTTATTTATTAAATTATCTTCTGATATTGAAAATTATTTTGTCATTTTCTTTTCATTTTAAAACGTTGTTCCTCCTGAAAATAATTTATGAATATGAAAATATTGCCAAAAAGTACTTTTTATCTTTAAATTCAGCACAAAATTGATAGTGCTATAAAAGGATGTCCATTTCACGTTATACTATGAAGGATTCTTCTGATAGATTCGGTATAATTTTAGATCATTTTATGATGTTTACTTTCCATCATTCTAAATGTTTAAAGTCTGATATAAACCACAATCTGGCAACAGATTTATGGGGACACTTTTAGATACATTTTCCATTTCTCTGAATAACAATTCACTTGGCTTTGCAACAGATCAAGTTTTGACATTAAAATGTGGAAGTGCTCTCGCAAGTCATGGCAATGCATTGCACTTATCAAAGTCTCTACATTGGAAGACACACTTCACTTTTCTTTCAGCAGTAAACTCCCTTGATTCCTGTTTTGAAGTACATAATTACAAATGAAGTATACATATAATGCTTAATAAATGTGAAAGTTTACCAAGTCAATAGCAATATGACCTCAACATCACAGAAGAATAGGACTGGCTGGATCTTAAATTTGTATTCCAAACATTCTTCTAATAACTAAACTCTATACCATCCCCACTAAGCCTCCATCTGAGATATGCCTGGTCACTTCCTGCTACGGTGAAGTCCAGGAGTCTTCAGACTATCACTTCATCTCAGGACAGCCTTACTTCAACCACTAAGCCTAGTTCTAATTTATAGGGACATAAAAATCAAATCAAAATGCACTTTCTCTTCCACATAAATGTTCTTAAAATACATGGAAAGCAACTCTTTCTTCTCTCTAGTGAAATGTTCCAGCATCTTTTGTTTTTATTATAAATTTGGTATATTTGAAACTCTCTTCCATTAAGCTTCCTTTTCCTTTGAACTTAACCCAATTAGACTATATGTCTTTTTGGTTGTTTGTTTTGCTTTTTGAGACAGAGTCTCGCTCTGTAACCCAGGCTGGAGTACAGTGGCAAGATGTCAGCTCACTGCAACCTGCACTTCCTGTGTCCTGGTTCAAGCAATTCTCCTGCCTCAGCCTTCCGAGTAGCTGGTATTACAGGCACGTACCAGCATACCCAGCTAATTTTTGTATTTTTAGTAGAGATGGGATTTCACCATGTTGGTCAGGCTGGTCTTGAACTCCTGACCTCGTGATCCACCCGCCTCGGCCTCCCAAAGTGCTGGGATTACAGGCGTGAGCCACCGCTCCTGGCCAGTCTAGATGTCTTTAAACCTATTACATCCATTACTGAGAGTAGTTCTCTATGTGGAGTCTAATCCACAGCAACTAGAGGTAGATGATCACCTCTCGTAATATGAATGTCATGCTTCTTCTGTTATCACAGAATAAGATCACATTCAGCCTATGTAATGTGCTGAATTGCAATTACAATTGCACATTGTAATTTGTCAGTTCAGCATAGTTGAATCGGACCAACTATTCTGTCAAATAAAACCCTTATGAGTCTTTCACATATGATGACCAAAGCCCACATTCTTGCATCATGAAACTGTGTGATTGGCATTCAAAATTCAGTGAAACCAGCAAATAGTTTTGTTATTTATGGGGATTAGTCAGTAACAAAACTGGGGAAGTTATGCACTTCAAATTGATTTGTGAATGAATCCTTGAATTCAGCAAATTAGTTTAATATTAAGACTATAGACTCTAGAGGCAACCTGATGAATCTCTTGATTCAGCTTTACCATCTATTAAAATAGAATGCTTTTATCTAACTTGAAAAATGGTACAAGTATTAAAAGAGATAATTTTATGAATGTTTTTCACATAATGACTGGCGTAGGAAGCACTAAGATAGATGTTATCCCTAATGAAGATAATGGCAATGATGAAGCTTGGTGGATCCAAGGATCTCACACTCATCATCTAACATTCTCTTTACCACATTAAAAGCTGAATTGCAGCACTACAATCTATATTGTCATAAGAGAGGGAAGAATACACCTTTCAAACTAACTTCAAGAGCTTACATCTGGTGAAACACAGACAAACAAAATAAGCAGATTAGATATTAACATGAAAGCTCGGTACAATGAGTATTTTTAATAAGTATGAAACATCGATGCAGTTGTATTTGGGTTTATCTGGAGAAATCAGAGTGGTCTCAACAGAGAATACAGGATTTGAAGCCCAGCCAGAAGATGAATAAGTCTTTCCGGCAAACCAGAAAATCAAAGATCCTGGGCTCTTTATTGTCTCAGGAAGAAAACTATTAACCGTACAGAACTATGAGAAAGTGTGGCATTGCCAGAGATGAGGAAGAGTGAAGCATAAACTGTGAGGAAGGAGGGGAGGAGAGGGGACTCAACACAGAGAGAGTCCATGAAGGGCTTCAAGCTATCTACAGGTTTAAAATTTTTTTCCTACATACAAAAGGTAATTATCGGTATAAGCAGGGCAATTCGAAAACCATGTTAACAGCATGATCATATTCTTAGGTTTGAGAGGCTAGCATGACAGGAAGAGAACAGTGGTGACTGGGCAAGCATGTCCCTGCGGGGAGGGAAAACTGTAAAAAAGAAGAGGGACAATTCAGTGGGAAAATGAGAATATCATGCAGAAAAGTAGAAATTAGCATGTAAAAGAACAGGGAGTTTTCGGGGATACTAAGCAACAAAATATTTTTGGAATGCTGACATGGAATCTTAGAACTAGGGATTTTGGGCAAAATTGAAGTTTCTTGATTTTTGAAACACAATAGATGTTGAATTTTCTGGAATAGGGAATGAAAAAGGTTGTCTTAGCCTGTTTTGTGCTGTTATAGCGGAATACCACAGATTGGGTAATGTATAAAGAAATAAAGTACACCTTTATTTCGCACAATTCTGGAGGTTGGGAAGTTCAAGATCAGGGCATTAGCATCTGATGAGGGCCTTCTTGCTGCATCTTCATATGGTGGAAGGCAGCTAGAGAAGAACTCATGCTTGCTAGCCTTTTTCTTTCTTTTTTTTTTTTTTTTTTTTTTTTTTTTGGAGAGGGAGTCTTGTTCTGTTGCCCCGGCTGGAGTGCAGTGAAACGATCTCGGCTCACGGCAAGCTCTGCCTTCTGGGCTCCCGCAATTCTCCTGCCTCAGCCTCCTGAGTAGCTGGGATACAGGCGCCGCCACCACGCCCGGCTAATTTTTGTATTTTTAGTAGAGATGGGTTTTCACCATGTTGGCCAGACTCGTCTCAAACTCCTGATCTCAGGCAATCTGCCTGCCTCAGCCTCCCAAAATACTGGGATTACAGGCATGAGCTACTGCACCTGGCCACTAGCCTGTTTTTTTTTTTTTTTTTTAATTACACTTTATGTTCTAGGGTACACGTGCACAACATGCAGGTTTGTTACATATGTATACATGTGCCATGTTGGGGTGCTGCACCCATTAACTCGTCATTTACATTAGGTATATCTCTTAATGCTATCCCTCCCCCCTTCCCCCCACTCCACAACAGAAAATGTGCCACTAGCCTTTTTAATGGCAGCATTGATTCATTCATGAGAGCAGAGCCCTCAAGACTTAAGTGTGTCCCATTAGGCCCCACCTCCCAACACTATTGCATTGGTGATTAATCCAACACATGAATGGAGGAATGCTGGAGGCATGGAAGGAGGCATGCTAAGGTGTTGGTACAGACAAATGTATCAATGGAGGAAAAGGAATTAAACTAAACTTTTGCCTTATAGATTTGATTTTCTTGTTAAAATAAAAGTAGCATAATTTGGTAAATGTGAAGAAAAAGATACAGGAATGTTGGGGAACATATTCAGACCACAGCAGAAGGTACATAAAAACTGGAAGAAGGTGGCAATTGTTAGATTCAGATTAATAGATTTTAATTTGTTTTAAATTTAAACAGATTAAAAAGATTACTATATTTTAAACTAATAGATTTTAAATTGTTTGAAGCCCAAGTGAGGAAATTTGAGAATGAGAGAGATTTTGAGAAAACTACCAGTAAATGGGAGTCTCAGACACAAGTATTGTTGAAATTGCCCAGTTAGGATACGCAGAATAAGGAAAGACCTAAGTCGGAGCCTTGTGAGCTGTCAATAATCACAGGATGTTTTGATACATGTGTTTGCATGCGGAGGGGAAGATGCCAATAGGTAGATTGAAGGACATGAAATTGAGCCAAATTCCCAGAGAGAGTGCAGGGGCAAAATCTCAAGTCAGGTAAGTGGGTTGCATTTGGAAAGCAGGGATTTTTTCTTTTTCTTTTTTTGACATTTGCAGGAAGGAGGCATGCTAAGCTGTTGGTGTACATATATGTATCAATGGAGGAAAAGAAAGTCAACTAAATTTTTGCCTTATACATTTGATTTTCCTGTAAATAGAAAAGCAGAATAATTTGGTAAATGTGAAGAAAAAATTGAAATTTTAACCTTTAGGAACACAGAAGTTGTGAAATAGTTGGTGAGGCTAAAGGGATAGGAAACTTTCCAGAAACATATAACAGGATGACCCAGAAATGTTGAAGGCTTAGAGAAGGTCAAAATCCTCATATATCGTATATCCATGATGACAGAGCTGTCTCAAATAGCATTTAGCTATTTGGCTGTAAGATTACAGAAAACAGACCGTGTGTGTTGGTGGGTGGATGGGTAGTGTGCATTTAAGAAAATGTTTCTTGAACCACAAAAATAAAACCAAATTGGTAAGGTCTTAAGGCACATGGGGAAGTAGTCTTAAAGTTTAAAAGAATTTTATTTTTGAGACAGAGGCACCGGAACTACATGGGCAACACCACTGAATTTGGCCATGTAAATCATTGTCTTCTCTTCACCAGAGTCTGAGTCTACATTTATCTCGTCTCATATACTACTCATCACCACTTTGCCTTTTTCTTTTTCTTTTTTTTTTTTTTTTTTTCTAGAGACAAGGTCTTGCTCTATTGCCTGTGCTGGATTGCAGCGGTGTAATCATAGTTCACTGTAACCTCAAACTTCTGTCCTTAAACGATACCCCAGTCTCAGCCTCCCAAAAAGCTGGGACTACAGGCGTGAGCAACTGCACCCAGCCTCTTTGCCTTTCCTTGAGTTTCCTGCTATACAATGAAATCACACCTATCCCTTCCTACATCTAACCAAAAGATCCCAGCCTTAAAAGCACAACCATTTCCTCTGCATGAAATTTTCCTCATATATTTCTCCATTGATCTGATCCTTTATTTTAAATGCTATTGCATATAAAATCAATACTCATATTTTAGTTGTTAGCTGTTCTCATTTTTTAATGATTGCTAGTTTTGAGGCATAATTCAAGGCCCAGATTTTTGTCCTATATTTTATATCCCTCAGGTTTCTTTGACAATAATTGTTATCTATGTGCAAAATAAAAACATGTTAATCTTATATGCCCAACTCAATATTAGCAATGCTTTCCTGGTGAGCATTGTAGGCAAGGGAACAGTGAACTTTTTCTTACATGACAAAATAGTAAATACTTTCAACTTTGCAGGCCAGATATTTCCATTGCAACTGCTGGACTTGATGTTATAGTGTAGAGGAAACCACAGACGGCATAGATAATATAGACATGAAGAGGCATGACTGTGTTTCAATAAAACATTATTTATGGACATAGAAATTTGCATTTCAGATAATTTTTATCTGTCAAGAAATATTATTCTTCAGAGCTCTTCTTTTTGTCCCAAGATGTGCTCCTTTAGATCTATTTAAAATCAGAAAGAAAAATAACAACATTAAGTTTTATGTACAGAGTTTTCATCATGGAAAAACTGTGAGGAACTAATACCTGAATATCAGAATTTCATTAAAGAGATGGTGGTCTCAGAGGATCTTCCTCTGAAATGTACCTTGATATTTACAAAAAGAAACATTTTGTACATCTTCTAGGATCTACTTTTTCAGCTTTGCATCTGCTGTAGTTGCCAACTCTGCATGTACTAGTCCTCTAGAAATACGTTAAACTGGAACATTAAACTCTCCACAGGGCTTAATTTCCAAAGAAAAGTATTACTGGAGAAGCAAAATTATAAGCTTACCTAGGCATATTGTAAAGCTCTTGAAAAATAACTGAGAGAAAGGCTTGTAAATGGAAATATAGTGCCTGAATCACATTCGGCTTTAAAAGGTTTGACAAACACAGATGAGTTAAAAAAGAAAAAAAAAAAAAAGAAAAAGAAAAAGAAAAAGAAAAAGAAAAGAAAAGAAAAGAAAAGAAAGAAAGAAAGAAAAGAAATACTATTCATGTTTTGATTTTTTCCAACCATAGAAAAATATATAAAACATTCTTGGCATATACAAAAACAGTGGCAGGTAATACAAAAAAGTGGCATGTGATATTTATTTCACCTGTGGATCATAGTTCAATGATTCCTGCTATAAGATCAAAATTGTTAACATACAAAGGTTTGAAGTCAGCTAAGCAACACATTCTTACATGTGTTTGAGCTCTTCTTTTTATCTTAAATTTTAAAGCTAGAAAGTGGCTTAAAGAATTTTCAGTCTTTAGTTTATGAGGCAGTGTAGCATGTTTGTTCAAGTGCATGAGTCTTGAAGGATTCATCATAAGTTTTGCTCTTCGTGATGACCTAGGGCTTGCCATGTAATGCCTCAAGTCTCGATTTCCTTCAATTGTGTCATAACAAGAAGCTATCTCCTAGGGTTCTGTGAGCACTCAATATATCAGTAATACATCGTTTTGCTTAGAGGAGTGCCTGGCGCATAAATTTAAAAGAAATAGATATTAGATTTTTAAACATTTGCTATTACTCAAATTTTTTTTTCCAGAAGATTACAACAAATTTATTTAGAATTAAATGTCTTTCATCACTCATTTAGGTGACAGGACTAATGTTAAAAAAAAAAAAAAAAAAAAAAGGACATATCAACACTTCCTTTCATTCCTCATTGAGAATGAATTTTGTGTTTCGTTCTTAATGAAATATTTAGTTTTGATAAAATACAAACTATTTTTGGCTTAAATGTACTCCAGAAAAATAGTTTGTTTTGGTTTATCTGGAGATATGATTCTCATTGTACAGAAAAGTCCTATATTTAGTAAATTCATTTCAGACAGGAAAAAGTAGAAATATATTTGCTCTGGTTGGGAAAAAAAGGGGAGAAACTTGAATGTTTACTATTCAATTAAATGAGACCAATTAAATAATACTTCCAAAGAGTGTATTATTAAATATGCATTTCCCATTAGCACTTAATGTAGAGACCAAAGTAATTAAATTTTATAAAACCTCTTTAAGTCATTCTGATTAATTAAAGCTAAGAAGGGAGCTGCCTCAAGTTCTTATTATTACAAGATGATAGATCATAGGTAGATAGATAGATAGATAGATACATAGATAGATAGATAGATAGATAGATAGATAGACAGATAGATAGTTTTTTGAAAGATACTATAGTTGTGATGTTAGATATAAGTAGTTGGCAAAGTTAACTACGTGACTGGCAATGTTAACAGGTATTCTGTAGTTCTTGAAATCTTATTTACGTCTGGAAAACCATAACTCTTTATAAAAATATTTAAATTGGTTATAAGTAAAAGGAAAACAAAGCAGTCACAGGAATTATCATGTCATGTTTAATGTAATACTGAGCTGTGTCACTGACTCTATCTACCATTGAATTATGAAATGTTAGGAATCCTGTCAAGAACCTTGGCATATAAAAATTTTGATATAAACTACTCAAGAATAAGCGTAAATGATGTTTATTCAGTGATGCCAAAATATACAAACCAAGAAGTGTGTGATACAGTAATCTTAAATTCAAGAAGTGGGAAAAAATACGCTCAAGTCTGTAGTTGATTCTGTATAAATAAATCATATTCTATGAATAATTGTATAGGCAGATCAATTCATGTAGCATAAAATATAAAGGGACAGTTTGATGGGTGTGTATCTATTTCATAAAACACTCTTCTGGCCAGACATGTACAGTTATTCACTTTTTAAATCATCTGTAATAATAGATATATATCTATTTCTGAAGAAAGGTATAAGACCTAGGACTTTTCTTACTTCGGCATAGATGAACAAAGATAAAAAGAACCTGATGTCTATTAAACAGTCAAAACCATTATTTTACCAATAAAGAAAAAGAGATACTGAAGAAGAAAGCAACATATCTTTCCTTTGGTATCTGGTGAATGTCAGAGTTAGGACTAAAGCCCAGATCTCATGACTCCAAACACGTAAACTTATTTTTAAGAATATTTTGCTTAGAGCTGATAAATGTGTTATGTGGTCTAAGTGGCTCACGTCTGTAATCCCAGCACTTTGGGAGGCCGAGGCGGGTGCATCACAAGGTCAGGAGTTCAAGACCAGCCTGGCAAGATGGTGAAACCCCGTCTCTACTAAAAATACAAAAATTAGCCAGGCATGGTGGCATACACCTGTAATTCCAGCTACTTAGGAGGCTGAGACAGGAGAATCACGTGAACCTGGGAGGCAGAGGTTTCAGTGAGCCAAGATTGTGCCACTGCACTCCAGCCTGTCGACAGTGCAACGGTCTGTCAAAAAAAAAAAAAGGAAATCACCAAAATGTCTGCATCACATTGTGAAATATTTTAGAGAGGCCAGAGCATGGTAGAATTGGGAGAAATTATTTCCACAGTTGGGCCCCTGATTACTGTAAACCAATAGTAAGAAATAACAGAGATTGTAATGGTAACAAATTTAAAAATGCATGAAAATTTACCATACACTAATTAACAATGAACTTGTTTTAAAGATTTTGTTCACACTTTTAAAAAATTACCATATTGAAAGATGAATACATAGATGATCTGGAAATGGTTCACAGGAGGCATCTTATTTGCATAGGTTCCAAAAATACTATCATCAAAATCATTAAGATAATCACGTCCAGTTCCACCACAATCATTGCAAATGTTAATACAGAAAGAGATCGAACGATCTCTGTATTTAATATGGATGACAGGATTTGGTAAGGTCAATAACTGCTGAAAAGTGACTTCTCTCCACCTTTAATAGTCTGTGCTTACTTGATTCAGTATTAGGATTAGCCCTAAACAATTTGCAGAGGGTCATATTTTTTACCAAATCAATGTTAAAGAACAAATTAGAAACGCATTCATCTAAAGCAGATCCAAACAAAACTTCCAGAGGGAATTAGTTAAAACAGAAGCTTCCGTTTGGAGTGAGTTCACATGAGTTACCCACAAAGAGGCAACAGGATGTGGTCGTTATGTGCCAAGGGACCTAGAAATGTTACATAATATGGCTAAAAATCTTTCTTCTGTCAGCTGCTGAGTGATAATGAGCTTCTGTAGCTTCATGTTAAACATTAGTTTCAACTCTTATTCTGTAACCTTTGAAAAAATACTTTGAAGAAAAGAACTTAACAGACGCTTTTATTTCTTACAGGTTTGGGAAGTGAAGAATATTTTTATAACTGTATTCTGAAAATTACTTAATGCTCCCAGTAGTAGAGAGGGCAGATACGGATGTAAAACCTCCTCTATTGAAGAGCATCGACAAACATCAGAAAGGTTCTGATATTCAAATGACAGAAAATAATACAGTCAGGCTGAGGTCGGTGCTGTTATGAGATCAGATTAGGCAATGCAGCTGCTGTTTTAGAGTAACAAAGGTGGTCAAATGGAACAAAGTCACATGTGGCAATTTAGTAAATGCATGTGTTCATTTGAACACCGGATCTCAAAGCAAAAATTATAGAGGTTGCATGAGTCCATCCATTAGAGTAAATGATAAAATAAAGCCCTTAAAGATATGTTCATGTCCTAATCCCCAGAACCTGTGAATGTGACCTAATTTGGGGAAAAAAAGAGGATTTTGTAAATGTAATTAAATTAAGCATCTCTGGATGATCAGCCAGATCATACACTAAATCCAAGTATCCCTATAAAATACACAAAAAGAAAGACACAGAGACACACTGAGAGAAAATCACAAGACCGTGTGAAGACAGTGGTAGACAGTAGAGTTTTGCAGCTAGAAGCCAAAGAACATCTTGTGAAAGGAAAATAAATCTTGGGACCTCCAAATCACTAAGCCAAAGGAAAAAGTCAAGCTGGGAACTGTGTCAGGAAAACCTGCCTCCCATTTTATTCCTAAATAAGATAGGTACAAAGATGAAAAATGTGAAAAAAGATAGCTACAAAGAAGAAAAGTTCTCACAATTTGTTCACAAGAAAATTCCCTATGGGCCTCAAGATCTTTATCCTAAAGCAGTTGTGTTGAGTTTCACCCAGCAATGTAAATTGATAACTATTTTCATAGGTGCAGGACAAGAGACAGAACTCAAAGTCATCCCTCTGGTCACCTGAGAAAATGCATTTTTGATTGATTCCTCTGCCCTATTGTTTATGTAAAAATGCAGATTCACTGAGCCACACTAAAGCATAAATTATTATTCCTCTACCCCCCTCTCACATGTAAATTGTGTATTCAGTGAAAGATTGATCAAAGACCCAAAAGGCACCTTTTGTGCCTTATCTACCTGTGACGTAAAAGTCTCCCTGCTTTGAGTTGTCCCAAATTTCCAGACCGAACCAATGTAAACCTCACACCTACTGATCGGTTTCTCATGTCTCCCTAGAACCTGTAAAGCCATGCTGTACCCCTACCACCTTGGGCATATGTCATCAGGACCTCCTGAGGCTGTGTCACAGGTGTGTCCTTAACCCTGGCAAAATGAATTTTCTAAATTGATTGAGACCTGTCTTTGAAGCACAAAGCTCTGGAAAAGGAATTCTCCCTAGAGCCTCCAGTGGGAGTGCATGCTTTATCAACACCTTGATTTGGACTCTGGCTTCCAGCACTGTCAGATAATAAATTTCTGTTGCTTTAAGGCACCAAGTTTGTGGTAATTTATATGGCAGATTTAGGAAACTAATACAATTGCTTAAGAAAGAATTAATAGTTAAGAGATAACAGAGGGACGTTGCAAATATACATTAATTGAGCAGAGTGTGGCTGCCTTATGTCAAAACTGTTAGGATTTACATGACATGCAAAGATAAAAACTCCTAGGAATTAGAAACTGTTTTTGAACCAGGTAACTATTGAAGAACTGCTTTTTCAGTTTGTCATTTTCTTCAATTTTTACAAGCTATTTCATTTTTATCATACATACCCATTAAAGTAAAAATGTCTAGTATCTAAGGGTGGTAGAGGAGAGAAAAGCTTTTCCTCTACTTTTTGATTTTATGACCGGGAGGCTTAAAATTAAACTAACAAATACAGATTAACAGGAGAAAAGGTATACAATTTTATTAATATTTACATGCATGGGTTTTTACAGAAAAGATGTGAAACTCGAAGAAGTGGTTGGATTTGGGTTTCTGTACCATTTTAACAAGGGAAATGTTGTTTGGGCTTTAAGAGACAATAGATTGTCAGGAAGGGATGAGGACATTTGTGGGGGAAAAGCAAGATAAGGACCACTTTAGTAAGGTTTGTTTATGCAGCCTAATCTTAGTGTCAACTCTGCATCTCTGTTGACAAGAGTTGCTCTCCTATTTCCAGTATGGGAAAGAGGGATGCCTTACCAGGGAAAATTTTTGACGCCCTCACAAAAGGAAATTTTGCCCTCCATTTAGACAGAATATGGGAGGCCAGATAAGTCTTTCTTCCTCGGCTGATTTTGAACTGACTTTGGCTCAAAGTAATCCTTATGCCAAAGTGGAATATTGTGAAGTGGCCTATTCTGGACTCCTTCAGTCCTAAATGATGGTCTTGCCCAGATTATGTGGACCATGAAGAAAATAAGCAAGTATATAAATATGCACACACTTGCTACCACAATTTATAAGACTGTTATTATTAGTCACTAGTTATGATGGAAAAACTGTTACAATGGTTCCTTAATTATCCAAGTTCACAATAGTATTTGAAGGTATAGCCGATACTCAAACTAGCACTTGTCTGAACAAAGCTTGCCTTCTGAATCACTCCACTGTTGCCATGTAACCTAGTCCCACTGTTGCCATGTAACCTCGTCTCACATTTACATAGCTCATTATGATACCAGAAGTAATGAATCTGGGGGGAAAAGTCATTTACATTTTCATTGTGCTCTTATCATATTTAGTTTTCATTTATTGCCTTGTGCACTCAACTATAATTTTTGTTGTTACAAGGTTTAAATGCCAGCAACCAGATAAGTGATAAACAAGTTGGCACCAAGATTACCATTTGCTCTAGAAAGATATTCCTTAAAAATATTCCCTAGATGTTTAGGCAGCAGATGGCATCTAATAAGTTAAACTCCAATCACAGCCATTAGTGAGCAATGATTAAATTTTAAATCAAATCATGTTCTCAGAAGTATCTTGATATCTTGTTTTATTTGTTAATTGTACTCTGAATGGTTCCAGTCTTAGAAGTAATCGGTGCAATTCCGTGTGTCTTTACATTTAGCAAGAAATGTTCATTTATAAGCTTTTACGGATAATCAATAAGACAGAGGATGACACAATTACATTTACTATTTCATTGAACAACATAAAATATATTGAGCGCTTAATATGTGTCAAGCTCTGAGGCAGGTTAAAGGACAAATAATATGTGATTCTTCCTGCAAGAAACCCTTAATCGAATAAGGTTGCCTAAACTATAAAGTTACTATGACATAGGGCCTTCAGAACTTGAAGGACAAAGTCGTTGTACAAGGTAGGGAGCAAAACACATTTTGGGGTAGATCAGAGATTGATCTTGAGAGGTAAGTAGGAATTAGTAGACAGACAAAGCAAGGGCAGATATTTAAGGCACAGAGAATTCCAAAGCCAGATAAGAAAGAGAATAGATACATTTGAACACCAGTACACTTTTCTTCTAAGCAAGCATAATCTAACATCAATTGCATATTTACTGTAAGGTGAGGATGTGGACATACTAGAACTCTTACACACTGTTGATGGGGATTGTAAAATGCTACAACCACTTTGTCAAACAGTCCACAATTTCTTAAAAAGTTAAACCAACACCTACAACATGATCTCTCCATTCATCTCCTTAGTATTTATCTAAGAGAAATAAGAGCATAGGATAAGACAAAAACTTCTACACAAAGATTTGCAGTGGATCTATTTGTAATGGCCTAAAACTGGAAACAGCTCAGAGGTCTATCAACAGGTGAATGGATAAATGACTTGTGTAATGTTCACGCCATGAAATACTACTCAGCAATAAAAAGGAATTATCTGTCAATTCACATGTCAACATGGATACGTCTTAAAATAAACATACTAAGTCAATGAAGTCAGAAAAATACTTACATGGTGTATGTTTTCATTTATATGAAAATACAGACCATCCCCAACTTACAATATGATTTTGACCTCCAAGTTTTTGACTTTACAATGGTGAGAAAGTGATATGCATTCAGTAGAGACTATACTTCAAATTTTGAATTTTGATTTTCTCCTTGGCTAGCAATATGCTATATGACACTTCTCTGATGCTTGGCAGTGGCAGCGAGCAGCAGCTCCCAGTTAGCTTCACGATGATGAGGGTAAACAACTGATACTCTACAGTATACTGTGTTGCCAGATAATTTTTCCCAGCTCTTGGCTAATGTAAGTGTTCGGAACGTGTTTACTGTAGGTTAGACTAAGCTATGATGGCTTAGTAGGTTAGATGTATTAAATGCGTTTTTGACTTATGATATTTTCAACTTTCCATGGGTTGATTGAGATGTCACCTCATTATAAGTGTGGGGTCATCTATTTAGGGAATTGAAATTGATTTATTTTGACAGATAATATATCACCATGTGCCTGAGAATGATATAGAAGTTGAAAAACATGGAGTGAAAAAAATGGATTACAAAGAAGCAATAGGAATCTTTAGAGGTGATAGATATGTATACTTTATCTGGATCGTGGTGATGAATTCATGGGCATGTACCTTTGTCAAAAGTAACCCGAATTTACACTTTAAATATGGACGGTTAATTGTATGTGAATGGTACCTCAACAAAGGTATCAAAATAGAACACCAAAAGTTAATAGAATTAAAATAAGAAATGGACAAATTTATGATCTTATAGACTGAAAATATTACCTCTGTAGCTGAAAGAAAAGTCAGACAATTGGTAATGTTACAGAACACTTGAAACAGTATGACTGACAAAATGCTACTAATTGACATGCGTATAACAGTGCAGACAACTGTGGCAAAATGCACAACAATTTAATTGCAAAGGAAATACTACATCAAAACATGAATAAGAAGTAATAAGGTAAGTGAAAACATATTTTATATGACTCAAATAATACAATGTATGGTGTCTGACTATAGTAGAATTAAGATAAAATAAATAACCAAATGATAACTAGAAAATAAAAATTATTTTGAAGTTAAATAGCATACTTCTAAATTTCTCTAAGGTCAAAGAAAATATCTTAATGGAAACTTTAAACTGTTTGTATTTAAATAATGAGAAAATAATACAAAGCACAACTTGTACTGTGCAGTTTAATTAAAATTTGCTAGGAACATTGCAACCCTAAATTCATGAATTAGAAAAGAAGAAAAGCTGACTGTCAGTGACCTAAGCATTTATCTAAAACAATGAAATAAAAACAGCCAACTTGATAGGAAAAAAATTTAGGAAGCTACTAATATAGTTATAAAAAATTATGGAAAAATTTAAAAATACAGAAGATTAAATGTATGAAGTATGAAAGGTGATTATTTGAAAAAAACTAATATCCTAATCTGTGTTCCTCTAAAAATCGACTTGAAAGATGTTGTATTGGGGAGGTTATCCCAGGGAGCAGGGATGAGGGATCAAAAATGATGAAAGGCAAGTAGGAATATTAATGTTCAAGGTGTATTATCAAGTTGGTCACCAATATGTTAAAGTGATTCTCAATTTTATTTGTGCTTATCAACGCTTCTAAGAATTGTTGACTAGAAGATTGAAAACAAGTATTTAATTATAGGCTTCCATTTATCTATACTAAAGAGTTCCCTAGGGGCAGTACATACCAGTATGTTATCTGTCAACAATCTTCTGTTTTAACCCCATACTTCAGCAGTGTGGAGACTTCTGGGAGAATAAGGAAAAGTATCGTGTGTGGACTTGAGTTGGACACTATCAGCACAAAGAGAGTGGAAGACTGAATATCATAGCTGCATCTGGAAAGAGAGATAAGGCCAATAGGATGTGAGATGAGCCACAAGAGGCATTCAAAACAACTCAAAACATCGATGAACTCATAAGCTTCACCAAGCAGAAAGAGAGGAGCACAAATTACCAAGACCAAAAATTAAAAAGGACATAATTTCAGAGTATAATAGATGTTAAATCACAAGATATTATAAACACCTTTGCACCGATATATTGAAAATACTAAATTGACATGAAAAGCAATAAAAAACATTAATATTTCCTTAAGTATTCAATAAATGAAGTGAAATATTAAAAGCTGAAGGACTGAGGTCACCAAAATCAATAATTATCAGAAATATATAGTATTTGATGCAAAGATTATATGCACAATGATAGATACACTAAGAAATAAACATATACCTGATACATGTGACCCATAAGTGTGAGGAAAGGATATTCTTTTTAATTAGTAGTCATATGTCAATGATGTATACATATAAAAAAATTAAATATTGGACTCTGCTTCACAATATATTTTAAATATATTTTAAAACATATATATTTTCAGATGGATAAGAGATCTAAATAAAAAAGACAAACAGTAAAGACTGTAGACTAAAATATAGGAGTTTATCTTCAGGCTAGAGATAGGAAACAGGAAGAAAACCATTGACTAAGTGGGAAACATTTATAAACTTGAACACATTCAGTGAAGAATTGCTTTTCGTCAACATAAAATGATGAGAGAGAAAAGGAATGTAAAGAAGGGAGAAATTATTTGTACTTCATATATTCAACAGACTCTTATTCTGATTATATAATATAGCACAGCAAATCAGTAAGAAACTGTAAAACCGTTTAATATAAAACATGATAAATTTAGTAGAAACTTCACAAGAGAAGATAGCCATATGAACAAAACGTATGACAAGCCTAAATCAATTGAAACTGTATGGTATTTCCACAATGATGAAAACTGGAATAATGGCTCAGAAAAGGCTTCTCAAAAGCACACTTGCACATAGGGCACTTGACATAGCAAACATGAAGACACGAAAAAGAGAAAAGAAGTATTCTAAACACATTATGTTTGATAAACTAGTTATTCAGATGGGAAAAGGTATATGTTGACCCCTTTCTCACACTATAAGAAAACATTAATTCATACATTTTGTAAAAAGTAAGGTGAAAGGTAAACCAGTAAAATTTCTGGACCATAATATAAAAACATACTTTCATAGTCTTATGGTAGGGAAAGAAGCTCTACAAAAGTAAATGGTAATAAATTTGCTGTTAAAATAAAGACCTATGTTAAACATAAAATAAGTGAAAAGAAAAAAATACAGAGAATGAGAATATGTTTGTGGCACGTAAAACAAGAAAAAAAATCTGTACCCAGAATACATAACACGTTCTTTAAGATAGTTGAAAAATACCACACAATAAAATAGTAGGTAATAGCCTTGAATAGCACTTCACATAGTATAGTATCCAAATGGACAATAGACAAACATCAAAAATGTTCTAATTATCTTTAATAATCAAGAAAATATAAGTTAAAAGAAGCGAGATATCATTATACATTTACCAAATGACTCAAATAAAATTATTGGCAAGGCTAAATGTTCTCAAGGATGCAGTGCAACTAGAAAATGTATCTATTGTTTTGAGCACACATAATTTTAGAACCAATTTGGAAACATTTCAGTGTTTATTACATATTAAAACTGAGCTTATGCATATCCCATAGCCCAACAAATTTATTTTCTCTCCCCTTCTCCTTCTCTCCCTCCTCTTGTTCCTCCCTCCCTCCTTCCCTCTCTTCCTGTCTAACCATCTCTATACACAATGAAAGGCATGCATCTATCAAGCATAAAGTAGATTATGTGTACATAGTTGTGTGTGTGTGTGTGTGTGGTGTGTGCTTGTATCTGATATATTAAACAGTGGAACAAAACAATTAAAATGAACACCAAAAACATGGATGAATCTTATATCATAAAATATTGATCAAAAGAAGCCAGATACAAAATAACACATGTTGTATCAGCCCAATTACACTACTTTTAAAAGGAAATAAAACTATCCTTTGTTGTTAACGGTTGTGTATATCATGGAGTTGATAATGATTGTCAGGAAAGAAGAGGAACAGAAATCAGGGATGCTAATAATGTTGGATTTCTGGAACTTTCTTGAGGGTAACTTTGATATTTTCTTTTTTTAAAAAAAAGTTTATTTTTGGTTCGGGGGTACATGTGAAGGTTTGTTTGATAGGTAAACTCATGTCATAGGGGTTTGTTGTACACATTATTTCATCACCCAGATATTAAGCTCAATACCCAATAGTTAACTTTTCTGCTCCTAAACCTCCTCCCACCTTCAATTCTCAAGTAGACCCCAGCGTCTATTTTTTTCTATGTTGTGTTCATGAGTTCTCATCATTTAGCTCCCAGTTAAAAGTGAGAACATGAAGTATTTGGTTTTCTGTTCCTGCATTAGTTTGCTAAGGATAATAGCCTCCATCTCCATCTACGTTCCTGCAAAAGACATGATCTCATTCATTTTTTATGGCTTCATAGTATTCCATGTGCCACATTTTCTTCTTTTAATCTTTTATTGATGGACATCTAGGTTGATTTCATGCCTTTCCTAATATGAATAGTGCTGCAATGAACATAGGCATGTATGTGTCTCTATGGCAGAATCATCTGTATTTCGCTGGGTGTATGCCCAGTAATGGGATTGCTGGGTCAAATGGTAGTTCTGCTTTTAGCTCTTTGAGGAATTGCCATACTGCTTTTCACAATGGTTGAGCTAATTTACACTCCCACTGACACTGTACCAGTGTTGTCTCCACAACTTCACCAGCATCTATTACTTTTTGTCTTTTTAATCATAGCCATTCTGACTGGTGTGAGATGGTATCTTATTGTGGTTTTGATCTGTATGTCTGGTGAGCTTTTTTCATGTGATTGTTGGCTGCATGTATGTCCTCTTCTGAGTGTCTATTCATGTCCTTTGTCAAGTTTTTAATGGGTTTGTTTTTTTCTTGTGTATTTATTTAAGTTCCTTATAGATACTGGATATTAGACCTTTATCAGATGCATAGATGCAAAAATTTTCTCCCTTCCATAGGTTTTCACTCAGTTGATAGTTTGCTGTGCAGAAGCTCATTAGTTTAATTAGATCATATTTGTCAATTTTTGCTTTTGTTGCATTTGCTTTTTGAGTTTTTATCGTGAAATCTTTACCTGCTTCTGTGTCTTGAATAGTATTGCCTAGGTTGTCTTCCAGGGTTTTTGTTTGGGTTTTACATTTAAATCTTTAATCCATCTTGAGATAATTTTTGTGAAAAGTGTAAGGAAGGGGTCCAGCTTCAATCTTCTGTATACAGCTAGCCAGTTATCCCAGCACCATTTATTGAATACTTAATATTTTCCCCATTGTTTGTTTTTGTCAGCTTTGCCAAAGATCAGATTGTTGTACATGTGCAGCTTTTTTTTTTTTTTTTTGGTCTCTGTATTCTGTTCCATTGGTCTGTGCCTGTTTTTGTACCAGTACTGTGTTGTTTTGGTTACTGTAGCCCTGTAGCTTAGTGTAAAGTTTAAAGTTGGGTAACATGATGCCTCTAGCTTTGTCCTTTTTGCTTAGAATTGTCTTGGCTATTTCAGACTCCTTTTTGGTTACATATGATTTTTCAAATAGATTTTTTCCAGTTGTGTGAAGGATGTCAATGGTAGTTCAATGGGAGTAGCATTGAATCCATACATTGCTTTAGGAAGCATGGCTATTTTCACAATATTGTTTCTTCCTATCCATGAGCATGGAATGTTTTTCAATTTGTTTGCATCTCCTTTGATTTCTTTGAGCAGTTTTCTATAATTCTCGTTATAGAGACCTTTCCCCTCCATGATTAGCTGCATTCCTAGGTATTTTATTCACTTTTTGGCAATTGTGAATGGGATTGCCTCCTGATTTGGCTCTTGGCTTGGCTGTTGTTTGTGTACACGAATGCCAGTAATTTTTGTACTTTGATTTTTTATCCTGAAACTTTGCTGAAGTTCTTTTTCAGCTGAAGGAGCTTTTGGGCTGAGATTATGGGGTTTTCTAAATATAAGATCATGTGATCTTCAAACAGGGATAGTTTAACTTCCTCACTTCCTATTTGAATGCCCTTTATTTCTTTCTCTTGCCTGATTGCTCTGACCAGGACTTCCAATACTAAGTTGGATAGGAGTGGTGAGAGAAGGCGTCCTTGTCTTGTGTGACTTTTCAAGGAGAGTGATTCCAGATTTTGCCCTTTTGGTATGATATTGACTGTGGGTTCATCATAGATGGCTCCTATTTTTTGGAGTATATTTCTTTAATACCTAGTTTACTAAAAGTTTTTAACATGAAGCTGTGTTGAATTTTATCAAAAGCCTTTTCTGCATCTATTGAAATAATCAATCATGTGGTTTTTGTCTTTCCTTCCACTTATGTGATGAATCACATTTATTGATCTGCATATGTTGAATCAAACTTGCATCCCTTAATCGTGGTGGATAGGCTACTTAATCATGGTGGATAGGTTTTTTCACATCCTGCTGAATTTGAAAAAAGCCTACTTAATCATGGTGGATAGGCTATTTCATATCCTGCTGGATTTGGTTATTAAGTATTTCATTGCAGATTTTTGCATCTATGTTCATCAAGGATATTGGCCTAAAGTTTTCTTTATTGTGTGTGTCTCTGCAAAGTTTTGGTATCGGGATGATGTTGGCCTCATATAATGAGTTATGGAGGAATCTCTCCTCCTCAATTTTTTGGAATAGTTTCAGTAATTATGATGTCAGCTCTTCTTTGTACATCTGGTAGAATTCAGCTTTGACTCCTTTAGATCCCAGGTTCTTTTTTGGTTGGTAGGCTATTTATTACTGATTCCATTTTGAAACCCAATCTCAGTCTTTTGAGAGAATCAATTTCTTCCTGGTTCAGTCTTGGGAGGGTGTACGGGTCCAGGAATTTATCCATCTTGTCTTGGTTTTCTAATTTGTGTGCATAGAGATTTTTGTAGTAGTGCCTGATGGCTGTTTTATTTCAGTGGCAACTTTCCCTTCATTTCTAATTGTGTTTATTTGGATATCTTCTCTTTTCTTCTCTATTATTCTAGCTAAAGACCTATATATCTTATTTTTTTCAAAACAAAAAGTAAAAATCCTGGATTTTTGATCTTTTGAACTTTGTGTGTGTGTGTGTTTTGATTTCCTTCGGTTCAGCTCTGATTTTGGTTATTTCTTGTCTTCTGATAGCTTTAGAGCTGATTTGTTCCTGCTTCTCTAAATCTTTCACTGTGATATTAGGTAGTTAATTTGAGACCTCTCTAACTTTTTGGTTTGGGCATTTACTGCTATCCATTTCCTTCTTAACATTGCCTTAGCTGTGTCCCAGAGATTCTGGTATGTTATATCCTTGTTCTTCTTAGATTCAAATAACTTCTTGATTTCTGCCTTGACTTCACTGTTTACCCAAAAGTTATTCAGGAGCATGTTGCTTACTTTCCATGTAATTGCATGGTTTTGAGCAATTTTCTTATTCTTGATGTAACAGTTCATTTTCATACTGTTATAAATTCCTGAGAATGGGTAATTCATAAAAGAAAGAGGTTTAATTGACTCATAGTTCCACATGGCTGAAGAGGCCTCAGGAAACTTACAATCATGGTAGAAGGGGAAGGGGCATGTCTTACATGATGGCAGGTGAGAGAGAGAGAGGAGGGAAGGGAGAAGAGTCCCTTATAAAACCATCAGATC
The DNA here is from genome assembly GCF_007565055.1 of Rhinopithecus roxellana. Classification (NCBI taxonomy): domain Eukaryota; kingdom Metazoa; phylum Chordata; class Mammalia; order Primates; family Cercopithecidae; genus Rhinopithecus; species Rhinopithecus roxellana. The sequence goes on along the minus strand of NC_044561.1, from coordinate 61,581,087 downwards.
TCATGAGAACTCACTCACTATCATGAGAACAGCATGAGGGAAACCACTCCCCATGATCCAATCACCACCCGCCAGGGCTCTCCCTAGACATGTGGGGATTATGGCAATTACAATTCAAGATGAGTTTTGCGTGGTGACACAGCCAAACAGTGTAACTTTACTTCTATTTTTATTGAGCCGTGATACAAGAGTGTGTTTGGTGTGATTTCAGTTATTTAGCATTTGCTGAGGTTTGTTTTATGTCCAATTATGTGGTTGATTTTAGAGTTTGTGACATGTGGCAATTGGAAGAATGTATATTCTGTTGTTTTGCGTGGAGGGATCTGTAGATGTCTATCAGATCCATTTGGTCCAATGTTGAGTTTAGATCCTGAATATCTCCCACTGTTACCGTGTGAGAATCTATGTCTCTTGTAGGGCTCTAAGAACTTGCTTTATGAAACTAGATGTTCCTGTGTTGGGTGCCTGTATATTTAAAACAGTTAGGTCATCTTGTTGAATTGAATCCTTTACCATATGTAATGTCCTCCTTTGTCTTTTTTATTTTTGTTGGTTTAAAGTCTGTTTTGTTTGAAATTAGGATTGCAACTCCTGCTTTTTGTTCTTCTCTTTTCCAATTGCTTGGTGGATTTTTCTCCATCCCTTTATTTTGAGCCAATGGATGTCATTACATTTGAGATGGATTTCTTGAAGACAGTCTGCCATTGGATCTTGATTTTTTATCCAGCTTGCCACTCTGTGCCTTTTAAGTGGGGGCATTTAGTCTATTTGCATTCAAGGTTAGTATTGATATGTGTTATTGTGTTGTTATCTGATAATTACGGTGGCTTGTTTATGTGGTTGCTTTATAGTGTCACTGGTCTGGGTATTTAAGCCTGTTTTTGAGTTAGCCACGAGCAGTCTTTCCTTCCTATGTTTAGTTCTCCTGTCAAGAACTCTTATAAAACAATTCTGGTGGTACAAACTTCCTGAGTATTTGCTTATCTGAAAAGGATCTTATTTCTCCCGGCTTAAAAAGCTTAATTTGGCTGGATATGAAATTCTTGGTTGAAGATATTTTTCTTTAAGAATATTTAATCTAGGCCTTCAATCTCTTCTGAGATGTAGGGGTTCAGCTGAAAAGTCCACTGTTAGACTAATGGGGCTCCCTTTGTAGGTGACCTGCCCTTTCTGTTTAGCTGCCTTTAACATTATTTTTTTATTTCAATCTTAAACAATCTGATTATTATATGTCTTTGGGATAATCTTCTTGTGTAGACTCTTGCAGGAGTTCTTTGCATTTCTTCAGTTTGACTTTTGGCTTTTCTCACAGGGTTGGGAAGTTTTCATGGATAATATCCTGAAATAACGTTTATATTTTACTTTTTCCTAATTTTTTGAGTAGCATGTATTTATGTAGTGCTATAAATATATAATTATTAAATAAAATCAATTTGTGCTAAAGTCTATTTAAGATTATTTGTCTAAATAAGAAGCAAAATAAAAATATGAAAGTTATGAGAAAGAATTATAAATATGTAGACAAAAATGAATATTAAGTCAAACAAGGACAGATATTTTGGAGGCAGAAAGCAAAACAGCTGAGAAAGCAACAAAAAATTAAATGCTGTTGGAAAACTTGCAACGGTTAAAAAAGTAAAGATCTGACTTCACAGAGTAAATATAATGCTTTTTTTTCCCACAATTCTGTGCCATCCCTGAGCATAATATTGAGCATACAGCAAAACTATACCCTATTTTTATTCCATTATTGTCAAGGGTTGTGTTAATGGTTATTCAAAAAATGAAAAGCAAATTTTCATCAAAGTATACACCCTTACATATTATCTAATTTCGAATCCTTAAATTTTTCTCATTTGAATAAAGTCATAATTACAATCATAATTGCTTATTAGAACTTGAACCCAATGTAGTCTTTGATATAAAACTAAACACATATTTGATAGCAGTTACTAGCAATTATTAAATAGATTTCAATGATTAATAATATGTAATATCTTCTTCATAAAATCTTTGTAATCATTGACTTGGCTTTTAAGTATTTGTTCTAAAGCATAGGTTTACATTGTAAAATATATGTTCAGGGGAATAAAGTGTACATTTCTATACTTCTGATAAGAAATATCAATTGCCACTTTAATCCTCATATTTCTAAATCTCAACACTTTGGTTCAAGTTCATTTGTGTTTGAAATAGCAGTGTATTCACAGATCAATTACTCTCATTCAGAAATCCTGCAGCTAAATATCCTTAGAGAAATAGGCACTACAGGATTTTAGAACCAAAGGCAACAGGATTATATAGAAAAGCATGAAAGATATGAAATAGCTAAAATGCAAAGGATTTTCAAACGTTAAAATCTCCTCCATGTAACAAAGATGACAAGGGATTACACACACACACACACACACACACACACACACACACACGAGAAGAGTCTAATTCAGTTTTGCTTTAAGCAATCGTTGGCAGGTCATATTTTCTAAAGATCACTTCAATACTTCCCTTTCAGTAAGATGACTTAGAACTTTTTAGAACATTGTCACAACCCTATTAACAGACAGAGCTACTTCCATTTCCCTTAAATTGTATTTGTGGCTTGCTCTTAATCAAAAGAATGAGTGGCCGAAGTGGCAATCAGTGACATTCAAGCCTGGATCCTAAAGGTGATCAGTTTCTACCTTGTGCACTAGAACACTAACACCGGAGTCCTGAATTGTCACACAGGTATCGAATGGCCCTAGGCCCAGAGTGATGAGAGCAAGTTCAGGTCACATGGAGCGATCATATGTAAGGGTTCACACCTCAAGTCTGGCTGAGATTGAGGCTAACGGTAAGCAATACCCACAACACATGTGAGCAAATGTCCCTTCAGATAATTCTAGCTCCAAACAGCCAAGCTTACGCAGGCTTTAAGTCTCTTCAACTAAATTCTCAGCCACTGTGGAGCAGGGACTAGTCATTTTCATTGTACTGGTTATTGACCTTGGAACTGATGATTAAATGAAAGTTGTTTTAAGCTAGTTAGTATTGGAATAATCTGATATGTGGCAACAGTTACTAAAATGAGTAAACAAAAAATGAATGAATTATTATCATTATATTTGGAAATCAGCCATGAGAGTCTGTCACTCAACTCCAACTATTTTCAGATGAGTCAATACAATTTTAACAGCATCATAGTGTGATAATTACTCTTTGCCAGTGACTGTTTGTATGAATTCATGATATCAACCAGCTCTCAGTGAAGAGTTCACAAATTTAAATTGTTTGAAAAGGGCAATTTGGAAATAATATTGAAAATTTAAAAATGTATTGACATTTTTGGAGGCTCAATGTGGACTAGCTTGAGAATAAAAAACCACTGGGGACTGCAATCGTAGAGGGACTCCCCATAACTTTATGGGTTTAATCTCCAGGAAAACTTCCAGGTTCTCATGGTGGAGAGCCAAGAAAACTCAGCTCATGTCTTTGGCAGTGGAGAGGACAAAAGTGACCACTTTGAAATACGACTATGCATACTCCAGAAAAATTGATTAAATTCCACTGAAAATGAACTTGCCAGTGACTTATCTCACATAGGCAGAAAAGCAATTATCCAGTTCCAGCACTCTCACACTTTCTTATCTCACCTAAAGTTGAAGGAAGGGAGAGAGGTAAGAGATGCTTGTAAAGGACACAGCCCAGGGATGCAGAACCACCAAAGACTGAAATTTTATCATAAGATTATAAAATGCCTCTCCTACCCTGTTCCTTATTCTCACAATAACAGAGCTTCAGGATCCATTAAAAAAGGAATTCTTAAAGAAACAAAAAACAAAGAAGAGAGACAAGTAAGAATGCTAGAGGAATTTGAAGACCTTGGCACCCATGGCTACAGCAAATATTAAATACAGTTCAAGTCCTAGAAAGATTAAAATAAGAGATTTTTTATTTTAATAAAAAAATTTATAAAAACACTTGATAAAAAAGAAACTTCAACCAAATTAAATTTAAAACAATTTAACTGAGCAATGAAAGATTGGGGAATTAGGCAACCTCCCGAGTGAGAACAGGCTGAGACTCCAGCACAGCCACATGATTTATGGACAGAAAAAGGAAAGTGAAATACAGAAAAAGGAAGTGAGGTAGAGAAATAGCTGGATTGGTTACAGCTCAGAGTTTGACTTATTTTAACAGTTGGCTACATATGATTGGCCATAACTTGGTGATTGGCACAAGTGTAAGCTATGGTCTGTTTACACTTCCACTTTTTACAGTTCGCAATGTACAGAGAAATCTTTAGGTGGAACTTAAAATATGTAAGGAGGCAGTTGTGGCTAAACTTGATTAAACGCACTGAAGGCCTAGCTACCTCATTTTCTATAACTTGATATATCATGCTATGCTTTCAACAACAACAATAGCAAAATGGTAAGTCATGTGGAAAAGGCAGGAAAACAGTCTGAAAAGAAGAAGCAAGTTTCAAAGACAGATCATGAGCAGATATCAGAAGTTTTACAGTGGCTTTAAAATAACTATCATTAATATGCTGAGAGCTCTAATGAAAAAGTAGATAACATGCAATAACATGTGTAATATAAAAAGAAAGATAAAAACTCTATAAAAGTATCGATAGAAATTCATAAAATTAAAACACTGTAACAAAAATTAAGAAGGGTTTGGATGTACGCATCAACGAACTGGCTGAGGAAAGAATTGGTGATTCAGAAGATAAGTCAGTAGAAACTTTTCAAGCAGAAATTTATAGAAAAAAAGAGAAAAACATAATATCCACGAACTTCTGGACAAATTCAAAAGTTGTAACATACACATAATTGGAATGCCAAGAGGAGAAGAATAAAAGAATGGAATAAATATTGGAAGCAAGAGTGATGGAGAACATTACAAAATTGGTGACAATTAAGAAACCGTAGATCCAGGAAGCCCATAAGCCCCCTCCTTTTTATAATTAAAAAAATTAAAAAGAGGACATGTGATAAATAACAAAAAAAGACACCTATGCATAGCAAAGTCAAACTGCAGAAAGAAAAAGACAAAAAAGGAAATTCTGAGAAAAACAACAACAACAACAACAAAAAAGACCTTACCTATGGAAGAAAAAGGAAGGATAAACATTACAGGAGAGTCGTTCTTGACAGAAGTCATGTCAGCAAGAAGAGTGTGGAGTTAAATATATCAACAGTAGAAAGGGGGGAAAAAATCACCAATCTAGAATTCTGTGTCCCACAAAACTGTCCTTGAAAAGTCTTCAACAAATAAATACTTGCTCAAAGAAAAACTAAGGGAATTTATGACCAAAGACCACCCATGCAGGAAATGTTAAAATATTTTCTTCAGGAAGAAGAAATATGATATGTCAGAAACTCATCTCTATATAAAAATAGAAAAATCAGTGGAGAAGAAATAAGTGAAAGTAAAATAAAATATTTTTTATATTCTAAATGAATCTGATAGGTATGGATTTTTGAACAAATATTAACAATTTACTCTTTGATTATGCCATATGGATAAGAGAAATAAATGACAACAATTTTTCAAGGGATAGGAGAAGGGAAATGGAAATACTCTGTAAGTTACCTGAACAACCAGTAAGGAGGTATAGTGTTATTTAAAAATGGACTTAAATTAGTTATAATTGTATGTGATAAACTCTAAAATAACCATTTTTTAAGTTTAATTGATAGGCTAAGAGAGGAAGTAAAATGAAATCACTCAAACTTCAATGAAAACTAGGGAAGATATAAAAAGAGGAGAAGAGATAAAAAGAAACAAATAACGTTCAAGAAAATTTTAAAAGCTACAAACATAATAGATATTGATTGAAATATATTGACAATCACTTAAAATATGAATGATCTAAACATATCAGTTAACAGAAATTTTGAGTGCAGAGGAAAAAACTCTTCTATCTGTTCCCTACAAGAAACCAATTTTAAATATAAAGACATAGGTAAGCTAAAAGTAAAGCAGATGAAGAAAGACATGGATGCGATCACTAATCAAAAGAAAGCTGGAGCAGCTTTATTCATTTCAGACAAAACAGAGCAGAAGGAAAATTATCACAGATAAAGAGGGACACTATATAATGATAATAATAAAAGGTTTAATTCTCCAAAAAGACATTAACAAACCTTGAAGTATTAACTTAAAAATCGAGTGTTAAAATATGTGACAAAAACTGATAACCACAAGGAGAAACATACAAATTTATTACTATATATAGAGATGTCAACCCCTGTTTCAGTAATTAATAGATCAAGCAAGAGACAATGAGTAAAAATATAGTTAACCTAAACAGCATTATCAATCAACTTGATCCAGCTGACATTTATTGAATACTCATTCCAAAAGCAAAATATACATTCTTCTCAACCTCACAGAGAATGTTTTCCTAGATAGAGAATATTCTCGGCCATTGGACATACATGTATAAAATTAAAAATAATAGTAATCATACAAAATAAGTTCTCAAACATGAGGAAATTAACTAAAAATTAATAGCAAAATGATAGAAAAATTTCAAAATACTTGGAGATTGAGGAATATACATCTAACTAATTCAAGGATCATATAAAATAAGAATGTTAATGAATCATTTTAAAATATTTTAAAGAAGTAGGGTGAAGGCAACTTCTATTTAAATCCCCTCACATCCCAGGCTCTGCAGGTGCCCTTTGCGTGGGTTGCCTCATTGAATTCACTACCTACCACAACAGGCCCTTAGGGAGTATTTCTGGATCTAGGTATTAATGAATAATGTATCTCAGAGCAATTTAGGGAGAAAGTGTTGTTGAGAAATCCAAAATGTTTGCTACTGATTCTAAAAATTTTCCTTTTTCAATCGGTTGTTAAATTATGAATCCTGCAAGTTATCCCATTAGAGAACTTAGTGTGAAGTATTGTTGTCTATTGGCTATATATTGCTGTTATATTAGTTGTATTGGTTATAACACCCTGTGATTAGGAGTTTCTACATGTTTCACAAAATAGTTACTACTGTTATTACAGGATCTTTATGTAGTTTTGAATTCATTAATCTATTGTTTTAAATATTTTTGTGCTCTTGTCAATCTTTTTTATCAAAGTGATTATATATGAAAAGTTCTTGAATTACATCATATTTTAGTATATTGATAATAAAGAATACATAGTGTAAAACTATAGAAATCTGAACAGTTGAAGAGCAGTAAAAACACATGTTAATTTTCTCATACTATAAATTTCATTTGAAATTTTATTTGTATTGTCTAAATCTTAAAACATAAATGAGTATATTGTAATTTATTTTTCCTTATCAGAAGAATGAACTCTTAATTCCCCAAATTCAGAAAAAAATGGAAATTTGTTATTCAATTATAGATCACTGAAAGAGAAAATAAATAACAATAAATTATGAATTATATAAATAAATAAAATCCTTAGAGCTAAAGGGCAGAATTTTCAAATCATTCCAAGCATCCTGGAAAATTAAAAACAAATATATTTCTCTGATGGCGAGTGATGATGAGCATTTTTTCATGTGTCTCTTGGCTGTATGAATGTCTTCTTTTGAGAAATGTCTGTTCATATCCTTTCCCCACTTTTTGATGGGGTTGTTTGTTTTTTTCTTGTATATTTGTTTGAGTTCTTTGTAGATTCTGGATATTAGCCCTTTGTCAGATGAGTAGGTTGCAAAAATTTTCTCCCATTCTGTAGGTTGCCTGTTCACTCTGATGGTAGTTTCTTTTGCTGTGCAAAAGCTCTTTAGTTTAATTAGATCCCATTTGTCAATTTTGGCTTTTGCTGCCGTTGCTTTTGGTGTTTTAGACATGAAGTCCTTGCCCATGCCTATGTCCTGAATGGTACTACCTAGATTTTCTTCTAGGGTTTTTATGGTATTAGGTCTAACATTTCAGTCTCTAATCCATCTTGAATTAATCTTTGTATAAGGGGTAAGGAAAGGATCCAGTTTCAGCTTTCTACTTATGGCTAGCCAATTTTCCCAGCACCATTTATTGAATAGGGATTCCTTTCCCCATTTCTTGTTTCTCTCAGGTTTGTCAAAGATCAGATGGCTGTAGATGTGTGGTATTATTTCTGAGGACTCTGTTCTGTTCCATTGGTCTATATCACAATGAGATACCATCTCACACCAGTTAGAATGGCAATCATTAAAAAGTCAGGAAACAACAGGTGTTGGAGAGGATGTGGAGAAATAGGAACACTTTTACACTGTTGGTGGGATTGTAAACTAGTTCAACCATTATGGAAAACAGTATGGCAATTCCTCAAGGATCTAGAACTAGATGTACCATATGACCCAGCCATCCCACTACTGGGTATATACCCAAAGGATTATAAATTATTCTACTACAAAGACACATGCACACGTATGTTTATTGCGGCACTATTCACAATAGCAAAGACTTGGAATCAACCCAAATGTCCATCTGTGACAGACTGGATTAAGAAAATGTGGCACATATACACCATGGAATACTATGCAGCCATAAAAAAGGATGAGTTTGCGTCTTTTGTAGGGACATGGATGCAGCTGGAAACCATCATTCTTAGCAAACTATCACAAGAAGAGAAAACCAAACACCGCATGTTCTCACTCATAGGTGGGAACTGAACAATGAGATCACTTGGACTTGGGAAGGGGAACATCACACACTGGGGCCTATCATGGGGAGGGAGGAGGAGGGAGGGATTGCATTGGGGAGTTATACATGATATAAATGATGAATTGATGGGTGCTGACGAGTTGATGGGTGCAGCACACCAACATGGCACAAGTATACATATGTAACAAACCTGCACGTTGTGCACATGTACCCTAGAACTTAAAGTATAATAAAAAATAATTAAAAAAAAAAAAGTGGGGCAGGGTTGTGGGTAGGAAGGCCAAAAAAAATATATATATATATAAAGCTCATAATAGTAAAATTTTAGAATATAAGTATACTTGTAGAAAGGGTTAAAATCATATCAACCAGACAGAAACAAAATTCAATAGAATTATTTTTTCCAATATCTAAATCACTTTCTAGAAGACATAGATTAGTAATTTTAATATTTTTAAAGGGGTAGGTTTTTAAAAAATAAATCTAGGTATTTAATCCAGGCAACAGTTCATTAAATTTATTTCCCATGAATTGTTTCTTGGGAAGAGGCTTAAAGCTATCTACTAGGACTTAAGCTAAGAAAGAAAACCTGAGACTGATGAAAGAATAAGCATCAGCCATCAATGTCAGTCCTAGGATGACAGTGATGCAGCAAGTTTGGAAACAAGCACTAGCGACCTCTTGCCACCTTATGCAATACACAAAATCAATCCCAGACAAATAATATAAAGGTAAAACATCATAGTTTCTAGATAATTTTGTAGGACATTAACGTTCTGTTATTGATTGGGAACTATTTCTTAAATAGGATAGAGATGTACTGTGCATAAAATAAGTGATAAAAATAATGAAATAGTATTAAAATAAAGGAATAAGGATTTGTAATTTAAAAATGATATAATTGAGAGAAACCGTAATCGAAGAAATGGAAGTGATCACTTCTAATACATTTAATTGTATTTGTATAAATAAATTATTGTTCAATTAATAATAACTGTGGCAGACTACTGAATTTAAAAATAGGCACTTTATTAAAAGATTAATACAAACACTCGGACATATAAAAAGTGTTCAAACTCCTTATTAAGCTGAGAAATATAAATTACAACCAAAGTAAGATGTTGCAACTTATCTACAGAATATCTAAAACTTAAGACTTAAAATGGTATATGCTGCTGATGAAGTGGAGTCCTAAACATTTGCATGCAATGTTGGCAATAGTGCATCCTGTACCTCCACAGTGGTAAGCTGTTTGACAGTACTACTAAAACTGGACTTACAATGTTTACAGCAAAATTTATTTTGAACAAATTCATTCTTGGCCAACAAGTGGCCTAGCATTATATTTGAAAATTAGGGCTGATTACAGTCATCTAAATTCCTCTTGGTTAAAGCCATTGAGGGAGTTTTTATGGCAGATGAAATAGATTCCGGAAAGGGGAAATATGATGATCCAAGCTAGCATACTGAAATAGAGCTTGGCCACCTCCTGTCTGTCTCATACACGTAATGTTTTTAACCTGCCACATCTTCCTCCTTTTTTGGCCGTGGCAGGGTGGGTATTTTGTATTCAGTTGTAAATAAATTGTCTATCCTCATATGCCAGTTCGGTCCAAAGAAAACAAACATATATTAACATTGTAATTATTACGCTAGGCCATACACGCTTTAAATCTTAGATTCCCAAGAGGTGATTTAGAAGACGCTGTTGTGCCAACCTGATACTCTTCAGTTCTTACCATTTCAGATCATCTCAGTCTTACTTTAAATTCTCACTGAGTTATTACTTCAGGCACCAGAGCCTGCCATGCCTATGTATAGGGCAAGTTGAAAATGTTACACAATTAACGCCCCTCAACAGCAGCCCTCAAAGAAGGGCCATGGAAGGTGGTGAATACATAGCAAATGTGTCCCCAAGGCAAAAGAAAAAAAAAAAAAAAAAACTCTGATTCCTGTGTTCTACAGTATCTCTCAAGTTTTCCCAACAGGATTAACCTTCAGTTGCCCAGAGTAGGTAACGTCCTTGATAATATATTATTTATTGTCTTCCTTTTTTTCCCTTTCTCAATTGGCCTTACTATAGCAATGTTTCCTAGATTACCTCCCAAAAAACTTAATTGCTCTTAAATTCTTGCCTTAGGGACTGTTTGTGTAGAACACAAACTAAGACAGAGTGGTTTTTATGTAAAGATGCTAATGTTTTTGTGAATCCTCAACTTTTGGTATTATATAAAGATGCTGCATGCGCTCTTTTGTTGCTGAGATACTACATTTTTTGGTGATTAAAGGAAAGTTTTACTTTCTTGATTGTTGCTGGTGAAGGAACTTGCTACTCTGTAGGATATGCATATGAAAGTTCTTGGGGCTTAGCACAATACAATAGTATGATGTTTAAGAATACTACTGAACTGATGCACCAGTATTGCATTCGTGTTTGTGTAATAGGTGTTGCTTTCCAGAACGCAGACACGAGGTTAGAGTTGGGTATCGCCTTATAAGAACTGTCTAAGAAGGCCAACTTGATTTGTTTATGAGACTTCATTAGAGACCTTAATTAACAGAGAGAAGATAACTAAAGAGGACAATTGGTGGTTAGATTTTTTTTTTATTTTCTGTAACTTTATGTTGCTTAAGGCAATGATGCAGAAGCAAGTAATCTCCAGGGTTTTCTAGTCTTGTTTAATTAAATACACAAACATGCTGCATGTCTTTTGTTTTGTTTCTATGTGGTTCTCGTAGCCATTAGGGTGAAAAGTAAGGATTCAGGGAAATTTATATGTTGTGATTTTCTGACCTGCTTTAAATTCCTTTGAACTTTGCTTTCATACTTTGAGAGGTATGAAAACAGTTGTTTAACTTGTTTTTAAAAATTACTGCTTTATTTTGCTGTCTTCCCTGAGACCTAGGAGATGGTTCTGTCTCTTACTGGTAACGGGAACAACTTCCAATGAAAAATTAAATCACTTAAAAACGTCCTTTCTACCTATAAATACCAGCTCCTGTAGGCAATTCTACAAAGGAAATAACATATGAGCATTTGAAAATATTCATGTCAATTTGCTCTGGGAGATGGAATGAATCTCATTAGAAGAGGCCAAAGACTGCTCCCATTGACATAACCATCTTGTCAGGTTCCCCATGGTGAACTTGATAGAGCATCTGAAACCAGAATCTTGAGAAATTTGTATAAACACTAGGAAAAGCCACTGCTTCCTAGTATGACTTATCACTCCTCTTTTTCTTGTGTAAGACATAGAACATAAAAACAAGATAGTGAAGAAGAATCCGACAGGCAAACAAGTGAATAACTGATGTTCATCACAGATTTATCTGCACTTAACATAGAGTTTGATTGAATAAATTTGAGACATTTCAAAAAAGGGATTATAATTTTTTTGTATCATACCATTTTAAATAAACTTATGGACTTAGAGGGCAAATACAAATATATATTTATATAGGTTGCTTCCTAGACTACGAAACCAGACAGAATGTTTCTTTTGAGACTTCATTAGTAATTCTCTTTGTACTTATAGTTAGTCCACATATCTTGGAATTATTACCATATTGGTACAGAAAAATTTCTGCTGTAGTATGGGAACAGTATCACTTCAGAAGACATTTTATTTTATTTTATTTTATTTTTTAAGGCAGAACTATAATTATATTAAAAAATTCACAAATCAGTAAAAGTAACAATTCACCAAGATAACATAAAAAGTCACCTGTATAAAGCAACTATTAAAATAATTTTGAAATATATGAAACAAATACTGATAAAATCACAAGGGGAATTAGACAAATCCATAAGTGTAGTAAATTGAACATTCTGTCAAGAAAGGATAGATCAATTTTTTCTTTTCTTTTTTTTATTTTTATTTTTATTTTTTATTATACTTTAAGTTCTAGGGTACATGTGCACAACGTGCAGGTTTGTTACATATGTATACTTGTGCCATGTTGGTGTGCTGTACCCATCAACTCATCAGCACCCATCAACTCGTCATTTACATCAGGGATAACTCCCAATGCCATCTCTCTCCCCTCCCCCCTCCCCCCTCCCCATAATAGTCCCCAGTGTGTGATTTTCCCCTTCCAGAGTCCAAGTGATCTCATTGATCAATTCTCACCTATGAGTGAGAGAACATGCGGTATTTGGTTTTCTGTTCTTGCTATAGTTTGCTGAGAATGATGATTTCCAGCTGCATCCATGTCCCTACAAAGGACATGAGCTCATCCTTTTTTATGGCTGCATAGTATTCCATGGTGTATATGTGCCACATTTTCTTAATCCAGTCTGTCACTGATGGACATTTGGGTTGATTCCAAGTCTTTGCTATTGTGAATAGTGCCGCAATAAACATACATGTGCATGTGTCTTTATAGCAGCATGATTTATAATCCTTTGGGTATGTACCCAGTAATGGGATGGCTGGGTCATATGGTATTTCTAGTTCTAGATCCTTGAGGAATCGCCATACTGTTTTCCATAATGGTTGAACCAGTTTACACTCCCACCAACAGTGTAAAAGTGTTCCTATTTCTCCACATCCTCTCCAACACCTGTTGTTTCCTGACTTTTTAATGATTGCCATTCTAACTGGTGTGAGATGGTATCTCGTTGTGGTTTTGATTTGCATTTCTCTGATGGCCAGTGATGACGAGCATTTTTTCATGTATCTGTTGGCTGTATGCATGTCTTCTTTTGAGAAATGTCTGTTCATAACATTTGCCCACTTTTTGATGGGGCTGTTTGTTTTTTTCTCATAAATTTGTTTGGGTTCTTTGTAGGTTCTGGGTATTAGCCCTTTGTCAGATGAGTCGATTGCAAAAATTTTCTCCCAGTCTGTAGGTTGCCTGTTCACTCTGATGGTAGTTTCTTTTGCTGTGCAGAAGCTCTTTAGTTTAATTAAATCCCATTTGTCAATTTTGGCTTTTGTTGCCATGGCTTTTGGTGTTTTAGACATGAAGTCCTTGCCCATGCCTATGTCCTGAATGGTATTACCTAGGTTTTCTTCTAGGGTTTTTATGGTATTAGGTCTAACATTTAAGTCTCTAATCCATCTTGAATTAATTTTCATATAAGGAGTAAGGAAAGGATCCAGTTTCAGCTTTCTACTTATGGCTAGCCAATTTTCCCAGCACCATTTATTAAATAGGGAATCCTTTCCCCATTTCTTGTTTTTGTCAGGTTTGTCAAAGATCAGATGGCTGTAGATGTGTGGTATTATTTCTGAGGGCTCTGTTCTGTTCCATTGGTCTATATCTCTGTTTTGGTACTAGTACTATGCTCTTTTGGTTACTGTAGCCTTGGAGTATAGTTTGAAGTCAGGGAGCATGATGCCTCCAGCTTTGTTCTTTTGACTTAGGATTGTCTTGGCAATGTGGGCTCTTTTTTGGTTCCATATGAACTTTAAAGCAGTTTTTTCCAATTCTGTGAAGAAACTCATTGGTAGCTTGATGGGAATGGCATTGAATCTATAAATTACCTTGGGCAGTATGGCCATTTTCAAAATATTGATTCTTCCTATCCATGAGCATGGTATGTTCTTCCATTTGTTTGTGTCCTCTTTTATTTCACTGAGCAGTGGTTTGTAGTTCTCCTTGAAGAGGTCCTTTACATCCCTTGTAAGTTGGATTCCTATGTATTTTATTCTCTTTGAAGCAATTGTGAATGGAAGTTCATTCATGATTTGGCGCTGTTTGTCTGTTACTGGTGTATAAGAATGCCTGTGATTTTTGCACATTAATTTTGTGTCCTGAAACTTTGTTGAAGTTGCTTATCAGCTTAAGGAGATTTTGGGCTGAGACGATGGGGTTTTCTAAATATGCAATCATGTCATCTGCAAACAGGGACAATTTGACTTCTTCTTTTCCTAACTGAATACCCTTTATTTCTTTCTCTTGCCTGATTGCCCTGGCCAGAACTTCCAACACTATGTTGAATAGGAGTGGTGAGAGAGGGCATCCCTCTCTTGTGCCGGTTTTCAAAGGGAATGCTTCCAGTTTTTGCCTATTCAGTATGATATTGATTGTGGGTTTGTCATAAATAGCTCTTATTATTTTGAGATACGTTCCATCAATACCGAATTTATTGAGAGTTTTTAGCATGAAGGGCTGTTGAATTTTGTCAAAGGCCTTTTCTGCATCTATTGAGGTAATCATGTGGTTTTTGTCTTTGGTTCTGTTCATATGCTGGATTACATTTATTGATTAGCGTATGTTGAACCAGCCTTGCATCCCAGGGATGAAGCCCACTTGATCATGGTGCATAAGCTTTTTGATGTGCTGCTGGATTCGGTTTGCCAGTGTTTTATTGAGGATTTTTGCATCGATGTTCATCAGAGGTATTGGTCTAAAATTCTAAAGCCTGGCAGAGACACAACAACAAAAAAAAGATGACATTTTAAACTTATCTCTGCAAAGTCCTCATGTGGTGGCAAAAGTGACTTCATCTTGGACGATAATCCACCTTGTTGACTTCTGAATAACATCAGTCCTGGGAATGCCCTCTGCTTCCAACTTTGTTTACTGTCCTTAGTCTAAAAACGTACTAACTGTAAATCCTATCCTCAGATCAGAGCAATCTTGATGTGATCACACAAATTATAGACCATGATGCACATAGCATTCTTGTCTGTTCAGGAAGTTGCCTTCAATTGTCTCTATAGAGCACATATACCCTTTCCCTATGGAAAATAAGCCCTAGGTCTGGGAAGTAATGGTGCAGATATCTACTGGCCTTGCTATCCAAGACCACACTTCTGTTCAGAATTTCCCAAATAAATTGCTTTTTACCGACAAACTGGATTTGACTGCCTTGCTTTTGGTTTATTGGTTCCTTCTGTGTTGGAGATCTCTTTGCATACATGGCTTTTCCACAAAACCCCTTGGAAGGATGGTCCCGGTTTAGAATACGTGCAATAAATAGATCCAAGTAACTGTGAGCTGTGGCCCCCTGGAAAATATCTCCTAAGCTATACAAGTCTCTTGGCTGACACATAGAAAAGTTTTATAGTTTAAACATACCTGTGTGTGCATGGAATTCTGCAGACTTCATTACAGACCTCAATTATTCTGCACCAGAGGGATATGGCCAACATGAGAAGCAAGCTGTGGAAATTTTTTTCAATATCCACACATCTCTTTGCTTTTCCTCAGCTTCTTAACTGACTACTTCTTTGATATTTAGTGAACCTTAATTCAGCTGGAACAGATCTCTGATTTGCATAAGTCTGATAGGATATTATAATCCTATGTGTTAGCTCAGATTGGCATCAGTATTGAGATTTTCTATTAAATATAAAAATCACAATGTCTAAGGTGATTTGGGGCAAAATTTAAAAGACATGAAAAAATATGAAGATTTCATGCTTCCCACTAGAGAGGCAAATTATTTTGTCACTTTTTTTCTTTTTAATAGTTTCCAACAAGGTTATCATTTCCAATCTAGTATGAGGTCAGGATGCAGAGATGTAGAATGAGCCATGAACTAATTTTCTAAATCATTTTGAGGACAAACTGAAATCTAAAGCTTCAGAAGATCTTATAACTTGTTAGATAGATAGTTCTCTGTCTTTAGGATTATATTGCTGCATAAAGCAAAACACTGACAATTGCCTGAGACATCCGTAAACATGTCTGGATCACTAAAAACAATATATCAGGACAAACTAAACTATTAGTATCCTCTCCGGGACTCAACAAAGCAAGTGTGCTTAACAGAAACTACCATAGCTACCAGTAACTACTAAATATTTAAAACAAAACCAAACAGGCAGCCGCAGAAAAGTATCTGATAGCCTAAACGTCCAATTGGTGGTTGAATGGACAGATCTGAAGAGAGAATTTTAAAGAGTTCATACTACACTTCAGATTGCTGGCTTGGGCATGGCTCATGATTCTGCTTTTTGACCCCAGAGCAAAGTAATATCAGAAAGCTGAGCGCAGCACCAGCTGTAGCCAAAAATGAGCCTCGTTCACTTTCTCACCTTCAGAAGGGTTGAAAGAAAGCCCTTTTGACAGGGTGATTCCAATGCATTGCTGCACACATAAATCTTTCACATCAAATGTTGAATTTAACATTGTGAGAGTTTTTAGAGTAAAAAATTCATGCTGATATTCCAAGATAACCATGCTAGATGTTATAGTTCTAACATTTAGATAGTTGTGTGGCTGACATTTTAACTCATTTTCCTGAGTTTTTTGATGCTATGAATGTTATATGCTAATGCCTATCTAATCAAAATGGAATATGCAGCAGCAGACAAAAATCCATGATGCTTTAAGGCAGCAAAAGTTTGAGTAGTGCCTTCAATTTTTTACTTTATGTGCCTGGAGAGATGGTTTGAGGTCACTATTGATGTATCTCAGCGGTAGCATACTGTCTTTCTCTGTGACGAGAAACTTAAAAAACAGGATAACATACAGACTTTAAAAAAAGTGTGCTAATAATAAATAAACAATAAATAAAATTTTGTGCTCATAATAAAAAAATCAATAATAAGTAAAAATAAATTAAGCCTCCTTTTAATTTGATGATACATGTGTTCTGTTCTGACATTTTAATACAGCATTCCTTTGATAATTCCTTCTCTTCTGTCTGTTGTTTCTTGTTATCTACTTTTACTGGCTGTAGAAGTACAGAGAGTATCTCCAGGAAGGTTTTACACTTCTTGTGTTAATCCTCTAATTTTACTTGTCATCTCTTATTTTTATATTTTTCTATTTTCTTTGAGATTTTACCAATGTTATCCTCCAAATTTTTCATTATTTTAAGTCATCGTGTCGTAAATTACCATTAAAACGTTTTTCTCATTTTATAAGCCTTTTATTCCTTCATGAGAGCTCATGGTTTTCTAATGCTAGTGATTAATTCAAATGTAAGCCTCTAAACATCTTTATATTTCTGATCAGTTGTTGGTAGAGAGGCTGGTATACTAGGAAGCTAGATTCTATCTGGTGGTAACTCCATTTCATTGGAGAGATACCCAACCTTCAGAATCTGTAGAATTTTGCGTCCTCTTATTCCCAATCTTCTCATATTTTATTGGATTCTGCAAAACATAATATGATGGTTTTGGACATCAGCATTCTGCAGATATCACAAGCAATTACCCAATAAGTAAAAATTATCATGCCATAGTAAAAATTATTGTGCTGTGTAATGTTATAATAAAACTTCTTATGGAGGTGAATCTAATAGTGATCAACTCTTTGCTTGTGAAACTGAATAAAATTAAATAATAATTCCAGATAAGAAGTAAAAGTCTAAAATCTCGGTAAGCTTCGTGATGATGCCTCTACTCTTTAAGAGAGAATACTATTACCTCACCATGTGCCCCAAATGCAAGAAAACTGAAATGGTTTTGAAGAAATATTCATGCTTTCATATAGTCACTGAAATGAGGATCAAAGACTTTTTGGAGGAAATAGCATTTAAACTGAGGGAAATCAAGTGGCCCTTGGGCAAATTTTTTGTTTTTAATAGAGTTTCAGGGAGGAAAAAAAATCATGTGAAAAAACCATAAGCCAAATGAGACCATTAAAAATTTTAAGGAAAAAAATGACATTCTGGCATGATTGCTATTCCGGAAGTAAAAGAGGGTGGTGTGCAAAGATAGTTTTCTTTGGGACATAGTAGACCGGCTTAGAGATTTTGGATATTTAAAAAAACCAATATAAGATAGTAACGAAAATGTGACGTGATCAAAATCACCCTCATTAAAATGTCATTCTAGCTCTTGTAGAGGAAAGAATTGGAAGTAACAAACTGTAGCACAACAGGACAAAGGCAAGAGTAGATTCCACTTAGGTATGGGTTTAAAATAGTTTTGTGTTAAAATTCCAAGAACTTCTTCCAACATTGGGAATCATGCTTCAACATGGGATTTGGAGGGGATATATGTCATCCAGTGAAAATTACTAGTATTTGGAGATAATAATAAGCACTAAAACAGAAAAGAAGACAGACATTTCCACACATTTACTGTAAGTGAAAAAAGTATTTGCAATAATCCCTTTACATAATAATACACAGTTATTAAAATGAATTTAGCACTTTTATGTTCTGATATGGGAAGACTATATTCAAATATTTCCAAAGAAATTTAATTTGAGTCTATATAGCAAATATATCAAATGATCATGTAGAACAGATTCACTGACTACATAAGTAATTACCATTTTTTTTAAAAAAAAAGTCTATTTTATGCTACTGAATCTTTAAAAATAATAAAATACATTTCTTCATTAAGTTAGAACATTTAACACTGTCACTGAACTCATAATTCTGTACAAAATTAAATAAAAGCATGGACCAAACTATTTTGTTCACTGATTTCACTGAGTTTTCATACTTGGAGGTATAATGTGTATTCACATTTTCCTAACTTTGTTATTGCATTCAAGTCTTTATATTCTTAAATTGAAAATTAGAGGAGAAAGATTGTCTTAAATGGCTAATCCAAAGATTGTTAAGTATTTTTCCTAATAAAATAGGTAGTAATTTATTTAAGTTTTAAGTAATTGTCCAAGGTCCTTCAACATATCAAAATGTTATAATTTACTTCTGAGGTCCAAAATGAGTCCTAAGTGCTGCTTGACATATAGAAACACATTCTCTGAACCCAGGTGTTTACTTGAAGAAAGAAAATGGATCATATAACTTTCTTATCTAGTGCTTACAAGGATTCATTCTCTTTTAAAGGTCAAACGCCTGTAAGCATGTTGGTTTCTGGTCAATATGTTTCTCTCTTTAAAGTAGAAAGAGCAGGAAGACTACCAGAAATGAGCAGACCAGTATGAATCCCAGCTGTGATGTGAATGTGTTCTGACTGAAAAACAAAGACCACAGAAGCTGAGCTAATTTTTCTCACTCAAGACCTGCTGTTCAGATAGCATCTGGCCCTTATCACTCCAATACTGTATATCTGCAATCTGGTAATAAAAATCACATTAGCTACAAAATTATAACTCTCGTGGTGAAACAAAATTTAGTAAGCTACTATCTGAAGTTTGGATACTTTGAAACACAGTTTTTAAGTCTCTTCCTTTTAATTTAAAGGCTATTTTTTTACATTTCAAAGAGTTTTGACCATATCCAAATACCAATAGTAATATGAATGGGAATTATTTTTAATTTCATTCAAAGGGAAAGATCTACTTAATGTAAATCTAGAATAGTGCATGTTTGAACTCCAACAAACAAGTCAAAGTAAAACTAGAAATGATCAAGTCTAAACACAAACATTCAGGTCACTTTCGGAAAATATATATTTCTTAAGCATTGGATACTCAATCGTGGGAGAAAAAAGTATGGAAAAATGTAATATATCCTTCAATAAATATTATCCTTCAATTATTTATTTGTATTAAGTTATCAGGAATTCATGATTGTTTGACTAGCTCTATTTCAGGATGTTTGAGTCTGCTATAAATATAATCTCAACAAAGACATGTTTATTACATTTCTGATATGTTCTGTCTATTTGGGGTACTCATTGGATTCTCAAAATAAAATAAAATTTTAAAAGCAGTATCAAGAGAAACAGGCTTTTCTGGTTCTTTTATACTTCATTTTGCAGTATGGTTGAAAGGCAAAAAAACAAGCATTCAACATCTTGCAAGGTACTTTTTCAGAAATCAGAAAAGAAGAATGGATTTGTCATAATTGGTAAGCAGTAAAATACTAAGCACCATCTCTACAGCATCCCCTAAATCAATGTTCATCTCACTACCACCGATGTATACCTTGAATTGAGGCTCAGAATTAAATATTTGTAGATTTTTTTTTGGTTAGGTTTTGTTTTCTTGGCCCTTAGAGAAGTTTAAAAATAATTGTCATTGGTATTTCCACCACTTATGGGATTATATACTTCAAACATAATATATATTTGATGTTTTTTGAGACAATCTGTCAAGTAGCTGTGCTTAAATGGGAGAATCATTTAGGTTATTTAACTCAATTATTTATAGATTAGATAAGAAAACAAAGTGCAGTTCCAGGATGGAACTTTTAAAGAAACAAAATGTATTTCTTAACATAAGAATGTTACACAAACACAATTCAACTAATTCTTCACTTATTTGACTTATTACACAAATAAGCTTTATACATAGTGATGAATCCATTGACACCAAGTATATTTAATTGTTTTTGGTATAAAATAGTATTATATGGTCAACAACATAATATGGTTCCAAATGCAAATCATAGTAATTAAACAAGTTAGGCAAGTTTCTTTAGAGCAGACACTCTTAGAACTTTTATTGAAGTTTGTTGTAAACCTGTGAGACAGATATGTGAATAAGGACGTTTCATAAGCTTACATAGAACATTTTTCTTCCTATCAAGACACCTTATTAACATCATGTGATTTCAATGTTTAGTGAAGAAGAATTTTAGGCTCTGAAGTCTACCGTGTATGAGAAACTATCTTTTCATTGTCTCTTGAACATACCATATACATTTGAGACTCTAAGACCCTGCTTATACTCTTCTCCTGTCTTTTCTTGTTCTACCTGTATTTGGACTACATTCCAAGTTGGCTGAAGTTGGCATAAAGCCTTAATATTAAAATGTGCCTAAAAATGTTTTTTAAAGACCTGTGGAATAGAAATAACAATTTAGCCAGCTGAATATAAAAGAATTACATGGAATCCTTTAATACTTTAACTTCAAACATTGTATTTCTATGATAATGATTGCTTTTTAATAGAACTTCATCTGCAATAAGCTTTCTTAGAATTTATGCTAATTTGTTCAGATACAGCATTTGTGAAATCTTAAAACAGAATGATAATAAAATGAAACTTTCTCTATTACTAACATAGCATAAGACCTTTTAGGGGCTAAATAATTATGCAAGAACTAAGACAAAGCCTGGAAAAATAAGGTCATAAAATGTAAACCTTGCAACATAGATCTGAAATTATCCAGATCTAGATAATCTAGGTAATCTCACTTTCTAGTGAGGCCTAGAAAGCTCAAGTATCTCAACCTGACTTGGTAAGTTTTACTACAAATAAAATATACATCAGGTACTTTTGAAATGATCATTTGCAGCAGCTTTGAGTCAGTGTTGTTACCACAATATGAAGTCAAATTTAGGATGAATATTAACATAATAATGTTATTTATATGGCGTGGTTAGATGAGAAGAGCAGCACAGATGAAGATGCATTTTTAACATGGTTTAATATCTTTTCTCTCTTACAAAATGATATTTTTGCAGTACTATAATAATCTGCCTTTCATGAAACTTCACCACTGTATGAGAAACTTAAAAGTCTTCTACATACTCCTGACAAGGTAGCAATTTAGTATCACAGTAAATCTGCAAAGGCAGAAGATTGAATAGGGGAAGAAATGAGAAGGTCTAAAAGAGTCACAATGTTGGAGAATCTGACTCACCATGAAGCTGACTTACTGTACTGAAAGGACAGGGGTCTAAGCAAATCCTTCCTAGCATATGCTGACATGATGACATGCCTTATTTCATGCTCCATTGAGAGAGAATGCAGGAGTTCAGCTTTAATGTTCGTTGTCACTTTCCTCTCTCCTGCTGATATTAAAGCCTTCATTACTGTGTGTAAATGCACTGCAGCATGCAAAGTAATATTCTGTGGGTCATATTCTCTCCTGTCATTATTTGGCCTCTAAAATGGGTGCACAGTTTTGCTCTTACAAGCTCACTTCTACATTCCATACTTCAAGAAATGGTTTTCAGCTGGCAGTAAAAATGTGCAAAATGACTTCTTCCAAATGGAAATGCTCTATATCAGCAATGTATCGCATATATAATGAATAAAGTTTTTGTAATGAGAATGGTGACATAGGTAAAAGAACACCATCAAAACATGAGTTCCAATGCAAGCTCTACAGCTCACTAGCTCTTTTACCTTTGGAAAACAGTGTTTCTTTTTCCAGATTTATCATCTCTAAATTACAAATAATAATGCCTTTCCTGAAGAATTATTGTAAGGTTTACAAATAATGAATGCAAAACCTTTTACAAATAACATACTGGTAGTTACAACTAAAGAGGCTCTAACAGATTTAAAAATTAGAGTTCAATCAGAAAGACAAAATAAATCTGTATAGAGCAGTATAGAATAATGGATTTATTATGGTGATTAGACTCAACAATTGTGATAACGAGTGAAAAAGTCTATGCAACTCTATTATGAAGCTAAGGTTGGGAACACTAGGTGTATAGTGAGAGACAGAAAGGAGAAACTGAAACGCATGAGCACAAATTAGAATTCACAAGGGTAAGTTAGACTTTTAACTACTCTGTCTTTACCCTGAGGCTCTCTAATACAGGTAGCAACAGTGCCTAGTGCCTCACTCTTGCCATTGGACAATGCCAACTGCTGCTTTCCTTCTGTCTCCACGACTCATGCAAGTTTCTCTTTTGTCCAGTTCTAACTCAGAATCATGTATGGAAAAGGGTACTAATAAATATAGCTCAGCAGGGTGCAGTGGTGCACCCCTGTAATCCCAGCACTGTGGGAGGCCTAGATGAGCAGAACACTTGAGTTCAGGATTTCAAGACCAGCCTGGGCAACACGGTGAAAATCCATCTCTACCAAAAACACAAAAATTAGCTACACACAGTGCCACGTGGCTGTAGTCTCAGCTACTCAGGAGGTTGAGATGGGAGGACCTCTTGAGCCCAGGGGATGGAGGCTGCATTGAGCTGAGATCACACTACTGCACTCCTGCCTGGGTAACAGAGTGAGACCCTGTCTCTCTCTCTCTCTCTCTCTCTCTCTCTCTCTCTCTCTCTCTCTCTCTCTCTCTCTCTCTCTCTATATATATATATATATATATATATATATATATATGTGTGTGTATGTGTGTGTATGTGTGTGTGTGTGTGTGTGTGTGTTTATTTCCAGCAGAGCTAAGTTGACACAGTACAAAGTTACTGCAAAAGGATAGGCTATGTTACTCTGTGATAATCTCTCCCAAACCTCAGAGGCTCAAAAAACCATGGTTTATTTCTTATGAAAATCACATGTTCATAGTGACTCTAGGGTAGCTTTGTCCCACCTAGTGCTTTATCCTAAACTCAGCTGGATGGAGCCGCCTTTAATTGGACCCTGCCACTCACCATGGCAGAAGAAAATAAATAATGTCAAACAATGTACTTGCTTATAAAGCTTTTGTGCAGAGGTGATACGTAGTATTCCTGCTCTCTATTTACTGGCCAAGGCAAGCTACAGGCCAAGTCCCATGTGAGGAGAGTTAAGAAAATAGAATATACTTCTTCAGGACAGGAGGCAAGTATTTTCAAATGATCGTTCAGTCTTATACAGCCAACTCTGCTTGTCAAAAATACTTGATGCACACTGTTTTCTATGCAAGCATACTACTCATACATTCCACAGGAAGACAACCCAAAGTGCAATTAAGTTATGGCACCAGACTCAAATCCAGGTCTCTGTGGTTTCTGTTGCTCTCATTAAAGGATTAACACCATTAACAGGGTAGTTGTTCTTTTATTTATTTATTTATTTTTTTGACAGGATCTCGCTCCATCGCCCAGGCTGGAGTGCAGTGGCACAATCTCGGCTCACTGCAACCTCCGACTACTGGGTTCAAGTGATTCTTCTGCCTCAGCCTCCCAAGTAGCTGGGGCTACAGGCACATGCCACCACGCCTGGCTATTTTTAGTAGAGACTGGGTTTCACCATATTAGCCAGGCTTGGCAGTAGATTTCTTATCATGAGAGTGGGTTTACTATGAAAGTGAGTTTGATCCTCTTGCTGTCTCTTATGGGGACTTTTTCCCTTTCACTTTCCATTATAGGATGATGCAGCAAGAAGGCCCTCACCAGACACCAGCCCTTTGATCTTGACTACCCAGGCTCCAGAACTATAAGAAGTAAATCTCTGTTCTTTGAGGATTACCCAGTTTGTGCTATTCTGTCATGGCAGCACAAAATGGACTAAGACATAGGTCCAATCTAAGGCCCATCTCCCAGAGGACACCTCATAGCTGAGAGCTATGAATGGATCACTAAGTAAGCCAGCATCTGTCTTTTTTGTTCTGGAAATCCCACTGTTTATAAGATTGCAAACTATTGCACATCTCTGGCAATCTTTTCTCCTTACTTCTCTCCCTACAAGGCCAAGCAGACCTGTACATTTTCAACTGACTCTACTGGTTCCTTTTATTTTACTTTACATGCTAACTTTGATGCTTCCCCTTGCTCTTGAGGGACAATTTAGAAGAACGATTAAAGGGAATATTTAACAACCAGAAATTGTATGTCCTGATTCCCATTCTTACCTATTACTCAGTGTGTATCTTTGCTTCTATTCCTAATTCATAAAATGGAGATAAAATTGTAAACTGGACTCTCAGGGTAGGTATAAGAAGTGAATGACAATATACATAAAGCACTTAGAAAAAGTGCTGAGGCTCAATCTCTGGGGTATCTTTTATTTTTGTTTTTACTTATCTTTATTTTTTATTTGTATAATTTTAAGGGATACATATGCTGTTTTGCTATATGTATATGTTGCATACTAAATGGATATGTTGCAATATTGATGAAACCTGGGTTTTTAGTATAACATTGCCTGAGTAATTTTCATTGTACCAATTAGGCAATTTATCATCCCTTTTATGAGGGTACTCATTCTATTCATGAGGGCTCTGCATCCATGACCTAGTCCCCGACAGAAGCCCCTACCTTATAAAACAAATAGATTTGGCATCCTCATCCCAGGCATTGCCCAGCGTACCGTCGCCCGGCGCTCCGCCGCTTTCCCGGTGGTTCGGGGCACTTGGGTCCCACAGTCTGGTCCTGCTTCACCTTCCCCTGGCCTGACTCGTCGCCATGGCACAGGTTCTCAGAGGCACTGTGACTGACTTCCCTGGATTTGATGAGCGGGCTGATGCAGAAACTCTTCGGAAGGCCATGAAAGGCCTGGGCACAGATGAGGAGAGCATCCTGACTCTGTTGACATTCCGAAGTAACGCTCAGCGCCAGGAAATCTCTGCGGCTTTTAAGACTCTGTTTGGCAGGGATCTTCTGGATGACCTGAAATCAGAACTAACTGGAAAATTTGAAAAGTGAATTGTGGCTCTGATGAAACCCTCTCGGCTTTATGACGCTTATGAACTGAAACATGCCTTGAAGGGAGCTGGAACAGATGAAAAAGTACTGACAGAAATTATTGCTTCAAGGACACCTGAAGAACTAAGAGCCATCAAAGAAGTTTATGAAGAAGAGTATGGCTCAAGCCTGGAAGATGACGTGGTGGGGGACACTTCAGGGTACTACCAGCGGATGTTGGTGGTTCTCCTTCAGGCTAACAGAGACCCTGATGCTGGAATTGATGAAGCTCAAGTTGAACAAGATGCTCAGGCTTTATTTCAGGCTGGAGAACTTAAATGGGGGACAGATGAAGAACAGTTTATTACCATCTTTGGAACACGAAGTGTGTCCCATTTGAGAAAGGTGTTTGACAAGTACATGACTATATCAGGATTTCAAATTGAGGAAACCATTGACCGGGAGACTTCTGGCAATTTGGAGCAACTACTCCTTGCTGTCGTGAAATCTATTCGAAGTATCCCTGCCTACCTTGCAGAGACCCTCTATTATGCTATGAAGGGAGCTGGGACAGAAGATCATACCCTCATCAGAGTCATGGTATCCAGGAGTGAGATTGATCTGCTTAACATCAGGAAGGAATTTAGGAAGAATTTTGCCACCTCTCTTTATTCCATGATTAAGGGAGATACATCTGGGGACTATAAGAAAGCTCTTCTGCTGCTCTGTGGAGGAGAAGACTAATGTGTCACGGGGAAGAGCTCCCTGCTGTGTGCCTGCGCCGCCCCACTGCCTTCCTTCAGCACCTCTAGCTGCATTTGTATGCCAGGGCTTGACACATTGCCTTATTCATACTAGCATGCTCACGACCAACACATACGCATCATAGAAGAAAATAGTGGTGCTTCCTACTGATCTCTGATCGAGATCTCTTTGACTGCTCTAGTGCTTAATTATACTTACGTTACTAACTTTAATGCCTGGCCATTTTCCATTTATATATTTTTCTTTAAGAGGCCAGATTGCTTTTAGCCTTTTTTAAAAACTTCATTTATATTGCATTTGTAACCATGATACCTTAATCAGAACCTTAGCCGTGAAATTGTGAACTCTTGGAAATGATATTAGTCCAAGTTCGCAGCTAAACTAAACCTGTAAAATTATGGTGATTGTATTCAAAAGATTAATGAAAAATAAACATTTCTGTCCCCCTGAACAAAAAAAAATAAAATAAAATAAAACAAATAGATTTGGGGTTAGGATTTCAACATACGAATTTTAGGGGAATGCAAACATTGTCTATGTAAAGTAGTAATATATGTTAAAATCTCTGTAAAATAGGCAACCACTATAATTCATCCTTATGACCAATACTTCCAACTGTACATCCACATTTTCTCTTTTCTATAGTTATTCTGTGTTAAAATTCTTTCCTTTTGAATCCCTGTAATACAATCTAGCTCATTCTCCATTTTCAGAATCAGAAATCTAATAGGGCATAGTTGATTTGGGTTAAAATTATTCTGGCTAAAATTGAAAGGAATGTTTGCTATTAGTGATGATAAAATTAACATGTAAGATGAAGAGCATAAAAATAATTAAGGAAATTCAATTTTTCTACTAAACTGCATAGAATCATTAGGAGAATAATAGCCTTATGACACCAGTTCAAATGTAGCAATTCCCTAATGAGTTATTTTAATTATTGAGTTATTTATTTATAAGTCACACATATATTGTAAACTTCAGATTTCTCATTCACTTGACTTTGACTTTTTTGACAGAATATATGTTTTAAGAAAGCAATTATCACACCTGTTTATTTAGTCCTGGACTTTATTCTCAAGATCAGTACAACACTATTTTATCTGAAATTATGTTTGTTCCCCAGAGTAAGGGAACTAACATAACTTTTAGATGACTTTGAAATTAATCAAATCCATATGCACAGTATCAATATATGTAATTAGAATAGTTTTATTGTTACTCATCTGTTTAATAAATATTATTGTGTCTGTTATATAGTAGATTGTGTGCCAGGTGCTGGGAACATGAAGAAGAAAGAAAATGTGTTCTGATTTCAGAGAACAGATAACCTAATAAGCAAGATAAATCAGAAATATAAAATATAAATAAATGGGAATCAATGTGGTTACTATTATAATAAAGATCCATATAAAAACATTGAAGGAATAACTTTATATGGGGTAATCAAGAAAGCTGTTATTCAAAATTTGAGACTTATTTCCTAAACTTTGTTTTACATATATTCTATAATTTTAAAATAGTATTAATTGCTCACTTTATCAGCATCATACTAGTCCCCTAAGTGAACAGATAATTACATTCAGAAAGAAATCTCAGTCTTGGGTAACTGAAAGTGGTAACCTCCTATGCTCTCACCATCTAAAGTAATCATTTTCCAAAAGCAGAAAACACAAATTTTGTTTTGATTTTTTTCTTCCATGCCTGTAAATATATACAAGCCTTCATCTTATTTCCAATGACCTTCAAACCTCTAGTTCTGATCCACTTTTTCTCTTCTTTGCGCTCAGCTTACAGTATAGAATAAAAACCCATCAATACCTTCTTGGAAGTTAAAATTTCTGTGTACATCATCACTGAGCAGGTGCTGATTTTCTGTCATCTTTAAGCCTTCATTTCCACTAATCAAGGTCAAATTAGGTTTCACAGACTAGAAATAGTGGATTGGACTCATGTAGATTAGATTCATGTAAAAACTCACTATGTATTAGTTTACTTTGAAATGTCTGTAGAATGAGTTTCTCTTCCTTGCCTGTAGTCCTTTAAGAGTCTCAAATCACAACTGTGTCTTTCCTATGCACATTTCCCTTTATGCATCTCTACATTTCCCATAAGTAGAGTGTCACTAACACCGGTAAACATAATTCATACATATTCATGATTGCTGTGATGCTGGGATTCCAAATGTCCTAAGCAAGCGCTTGAACTTTCTGAAGTTACTCTTTTACTAGATCCAGGCAGGTAGATATAAAGTTATTTTAAATAGCTTTTTTTAATTTATGTATTAAAATCAGGTTCTAGTAGATCGTAGTATCAGGAAATTCTGTATATTTTTATGCTTATCTGTCCACCAGTTACTGAATTTGATGCATATGATTTACTAATTTACAAGGAAATTTCATTGATATTGTATCATATTGTTTTAAAAATATCAAAAAATGCATTGGAGAGATTCAAATTGCTCAAAACACTTTCTAGAGTTCAAATATATTCAAAACTAATTGTCAAATATTTCAATGCCTGATATAAGTTTGGATTTCATTAAAATAGATTGAACAGTGTTATCAGTCATTTCCTAAATACAATGATAATCATATGTTTGAGGAAGAGGTTTTTTTTTTTTTTTCAGAAATATATAATCGTTGTGGCTAGAGTAAGTAACATGAAGACTTATGCTATATATGCCTATGTATAGATATACATACACACATACATTTATATATATACACACACACACAAATTTAAGGTTTTTAATGATGTGCTTACTGAAGTTATACAGGTATTTTTTTTTTCAAATATTATGTTAATTAGTTTTTTAGGAGCTTCCTGAATTAATCCTGGAGGAAACATCCCTATGTTGTTGTGATAAAATAGTGGACTGTAACTAAAGATAATTCTATAATTATCATTTGAATGGCAGTAGAGTGAGAAACATCAAAGAAAATCTGATTTCATTTAACTCTTTGTTCAATTTCCCTTATGCTTTACTTTCTGGGAAAATATTTAATGAACAATGTTTGCTTACGGTAATTGGAAAGGAAATTCTTTACTTAGTTTTCTAACATGGAATACAAAGTAAAAATACAATATAAATATTCTGGAAAAAATTACACTTTAAAATGGGATATAAAGTCCAAGAAATATAAGCACAACAGACTGCATTTGTCTCAGTGATGCACATTTTTGAACTATAATTAATTTGCTCAGTTCTCCTTTTTAAGCTCATAAATTACACACGGAAACCCAAACAGTATTTAATTTACATATCTGGAATCCACAAAGCAACAAAAAAAGACAGCATTTAAGTGCCTGCATTTCTAATATAACTTAGTTCTTAAAATAATCTCACTTCATTTTTACAAGAGACAAAAGCTTTTTGGAAGATCCATGATTATGGCACCCACATGCATTGCTTTTGTGCTGCTGTGGGTGTAGGTCTGAAAAACACTCAGCAAACAGATGGCTAACCCTCTGAATGACATTATTCATGTTAAACAGAATGGCTTTCTGATGATCATAATGTAGCACCTGCTCTGGCATTTTTCTTCTAAGGGAAGAGGAAGAGTGGGATTTGGTGAGTTTGTCAATTGCAGTACCAGGTTTATGTTTGCTGACAGCATTATAAGAAAGGAAATTGCTCATCAGTTAACTCATTTTATAATGCCCACCATAAAGCAGGAATGAAATTTAATTTGACAGGTTATGCATATATATTTGTTATATCAACAAAAAGAAGGACTTTGTGTATATATTGGTAGACCTTAGGAAATAATTTTTTCTCTAATGCACTAAGTAACAAAATTGATTCAATTACTACTGAAATCTTACATGCCAAAAAGGCCACATATCATAATTTTCAATTTTTTCCTGATACACTTGTTACCAGTTTTCAAATCCTATTCCAAATATCTACGATAATATTTCACCACTTATACTGAATAATTATTACATGAGTCAAAATTTCTCATAAAAACACTCATCAGATTAAATGATTTTCCCTCTGCTTCCCATATAACTGCATTTCTGCTGCATCTTTTCAATTTACAATAACCTTCCCCAGTGAAATGTAAACCTATTTACTCAGAAACCATTATCAGTGGTCATAAAATATAATTCATCTCCCCCAAGGTTTTACTTCTCTACACTAATTGATGCTTATTCTGTTAGCATATTTTCACAGGTAACTTTATCCAATATTTCATTTATTATAAGTTTGTTCCATTGCTACTCTGTCAATCCTTACTACAGATACATGGCTGCACCACTATGAAGAATAATACGTTAGAAGGAAGAATTGCCCCCAAAGACTTTGAACCTGCCACTGTCACCAAAGGCTAAGTATATTGATATTGTATTTGATGCATATGCTTAGTTAAGTAAACCGAAGGCCACCCATAATTAGAATAAGTTGATTTTATTTTTGGTATACTTTGTTATTAATGCAAAGTTCATTTCGTGATGTCTTTTCTAGATAAAAGGGTATTGAGTTTAGAATGATATTTAATTAGGTGCCTATTTATAATTTTATGACTGGACTTCATAGTGATATCTTAAATCAAATTTCAAGGTATTATATACATAAGTAAAATGTCAGAATGATAAATACACATTCAGTAAAAGTAGAGTTTACTCACTTTAATACCAATTATACATTTTTAAAACTTTCTGTCTAAAATAAAGTGAACAAAGCAAATCATTAAGTATATATGGTTGTCTATCATAGAAGAAACAAATATCGTATTACTTTCACATTCTAAGAACCTGAGAAAGTAGAAGGTGAGTCATTCACAGCCTAACAAGTGATTAACCTACTTGCGATTGAATATGAATCTGGAAAATGTTCAAGGTAGTTTAAATTTAGTTGAAGTTCTTTCTCTCTCTCCCTTCAAAAAATTGATCTTTCACTGCCATTTATGTGCAGTACATAAAATAATTTTCAACTTAGCCTAAGAGCAATTTTCTTAAAAAAAACTTCATTTTAAATATTATTACAAAAGAGTTAGAAATAATGTAAACTATTAATATACAATAATTTAGGATGGCGAGATGGATAGCACCTATTACGGGCAAAGAGGTAAGTTTACCTTAATATTTTTTAAAAAAAGAAAAGATTAGGCCGGGCGCGGTGGCTCAAGCCTGTAATCCCAGCACTTTGGGAGGCCGAGACGGGCGGATCACGAGGTCAGGAGATCGAGACCATCCTGGCTAACAAGGTGAAACCCCGTCTCTACTAAAAAATACAAAAAAACTAGCCGGGCGAGGTGGCAGGCGCCTGTAGTCCCAGCTACTCCGGAGGCTGAGGCAGGAGAATAGCGTGAACCCGGGAGGCGGAGCTTGCAGTGAGCTGAGATCCGGTCACTGCACTCCAGCCTGGGCGACAGAGCAAGACTCCGTCTCAAAAAAAAAAAAAAAAAAAAAAAAAAAAATTAATGGCTATAAAATATTATAAGAAATAAGGGAGTAATGAGTACTATGTTGACGGATTCTATACAAATCTTAAATCAAATAAATCAAGAATTTATTTTGCCATCACGAATATGTGCAATTTGATGTTTCTAGATAAATGAGATTCACTGCTTCTCACTCCAGCTCTCTGTATAGATAATAAATACTATGTGAATATACATCTCTATTCAGGTAACAAAGTTTTACTTTTAACGGGATTAAAATGACCTCAAAATAAAATCACTATGGTTTGTAATTGATTTCAGCCCCCTTATGACCAATTTGGCTAATGTAAGAGAAGCTGTACTCGATGGAATAACATAATATTTTAAAACTTTCATACCACATTTCTCTGCATGGCACACTGTTTCCTGAGAAAAATTTTGACCTACCCTGTGGATCATTTTAAGACACATTTCTGTGTTATCACATTTTATTTGGTTCTGTCCTAAATGAAGATTTAAAATTTCATTAGAGATTGCTGATCTTAACCTCTCTTAAATTAATTATCAAAGCACACTGATCTGCTTTTAATTTCCAATACTGGGAAATAATATAATTTAAAATTTCCTCAAGAATATCAAGCATTGCCAAGATGCTGAAACATTAGCATCTTCCAAGTATAGGATGGCACTCCTCAAAATGCCATGTTTCAAAGGAGTAAGCTGTTCTTAAGAATAGATATTTTGCTAATATCAGTCTAATACCTTGGAAAACAGACACCTGTATGTATACTGTTCTCATCAATCTGGCTACTACTAATAGTTTTACTATTTAGAAGGATTCTCAATCCATTCCCATACTCAGTAGGGTTGTTTACCATACTTATGCTACTCATTAATATTTATGTTGAAAGTATTGCTGCTGCTCTCTGGAAACTAGCAGTTTTCTCAAATTAATTCCAATTTTCACTTTCCCTTAGAGACACCTAGTCTATTCATACAAGTAAAATGTTTGACCCCTCAAATACATTGGGATGGGTCACTGTTGAAGCCTTTAAGCATCATGCCTAGAGTATTCCAAGTTGAATTGATTTTTTTAATTATTAGTTGAATTTAGATTCAAATAATCTTAGATCTAAAACTACCAAAAATAATCTTCATTGGATTAGTACTTGGCCATTTGTCTCTAGCTAAAGTTATTCACTGTATTTTTATCTTTTTAAAAAACTGATGGTTTCAATTAGCTTGGGCTGTCATAACAAAATACTGTAGTCTGGGTGGCTTTAGCAACAGAGATTTATTTTCTCATGATTTGCAGGCTGGAAGTCTGAGATCAAGTGGCCATCAAGGCTGGGTTCTTGTTAGGGCTCCCTTTCCAGCTTGGAGATGAAATCCTTCTCACTGTGTCTTCAAATGTCAAAGACAGCCCCCCGTATTGCTTCTTCCCCTTCTCATAAGTGTGCTTGTCCCTTATAAAGGTACCCATTCTTTATCATTGTGAAGGCCCCATTTTCACGACCTCATCTAAATCTAATATTCTCCCACAGGCCCCATCTCCAAATACAATCACAATGAGGGATAGGGCTCAACATATGAATATGGGGGATGACGGGGACACATTCAGTCTATTGCATTAATTGTGCAAGTAAAACTTCTAAAGTTTGTATAAAACGCTTTCTTAGTGTTCAAGTATGTGACAGCTGCTCCATTTCTTTCCTCCACTAATTCTGTGATTATATGTAAATCTGTCAAGTGAATCTGGAATGATTAATTATTTAAACCTCTTGCTATTAATTATGTCTGTAAGTTCTTAATATTTATAACATTTATTTTATAATATAAGCATGCAGGAAAATTTACAAAAATATATGTCATACTATTGTTTTCCTTAATCTGTATGTTTATAATTCTTTACTTTATCATTTTATTGCTTATTTACTTCTCAACAGATTCAGAAGTTTCCTCTATTAATGATTGTGTTAGTTAGCTATCACACTTATCCAGTTAGCAAAAGTATTGGCCCATTTTCTTAAAATCCAGAATATTTAATGTTCCTAAAGGATTTCTATTTTAGCTTTAATGTATCTGTACCTATTAGAATAAGAGCCTCCCACATAGTCCCACATATATATTGTTTTTTCAGATATAATTCTATTCTGTGTAACTTTCTGCATTTCTGCTGCTATAACCCTCGTGGAGATCATCACTGTCTTTTCCTTAACTACACCAATTGTTCTTGAACAATTTGTCATTGCTTCATTCCAATTAATTCTCTGCAAAGCACTTGGAATGATTAAGCAAAACTAAATAAAGCAAAACAAATCAAACAGGAAGACATAAAGTGGATGAAGTAAATGGCCTGTAAAGAGTACCTTCCTGATCTCCCTTTGCTTTCCGAGTCCTGCAAGATCTACCTGTGAACATGCCTTAGTCCTCACTTTGAGCTACTCTGCCCACGTCTATAGTCACTACATTCCAGATCTAATCCATGTGATTGTCATTTCATGTGCTTTTCCTTCTATTTACAGTACACTGGCAGAATTCTTATTATTTTGCAAATTTCAACTCAGGTGAGGTTTGGGTCTCAGCCTCCTGACAGGTGGTATAGCAATGTGATAAAAGTACAGGCACTGGCACTGGATCACCTTCGCTCTGTTCCCTCTCAAACCTTCACTAGTAGTGTGGCCTTAGGCAGGTGACCTCATCTTTTTATTGCATTTTCTTCACTTGTAAAAATTGAGGTAATGTCACCATTTGTCATAGATTTGTTTGCTATATTAAATGATTTAATGTATATAAGATATTTAGAAGAGCACATAGCATATTTTAAGCTCCCAATAAAGGTCACTTGTTAGAGTTTTATCTCAATAATATGTCTATAACTATTATATTGTAATAATAATAGTAATAATAAAATAATTATGATAGTTAATAATTTTATTAATTATAATAATAGCTAAATCTTCAAAAAGTATAAATTACAGAGACTGTCCTCTCAAATTCAGTTATTTCTCATAGCTTTATGAGAAATAAATCTCATAGATTTATTACAATATCCTTATTGTTATCTTTTTATGACATTAAAACCTTAATTACATATGTTTATGTGAGTGTAATACATACAGCTCACTAAAATAGAAGGTTCAGGTAAGCAGGTATTATGTCTATTTGTTCATCATTATATAATTAGCACCTATAACTGCTTAGAAAGGAGATCAATAACTATTTTTGAATCAGTGAATATTGTTGATAAAATTGAATTTCATTGAGCAACTGAGTGGGGCATGCAATTAACCATAGAGTGAGAAACCACCACAAAGACAGAGAAGGCAGTTTATGAGCCTAACAGCAGTGGCTACAGGAAACAGTTTGGCAGGCAGCCCTTAACTGGAGCAGACCTTTCAGACAAGACAACAAGAAGCAGATTCAGTGAAAAAAAATCCAACTGAAAAACTGGTAGGTGAATGAGCTGGTATTGTAGGCATCTATTAATAGATAACTAAGATCCAGGCAACTTGTAAGTAGACGGCCCCTATTAATAATTAGTGTAGATATCTGATCAGTTGAGCTGTGGTTGCTGGGTTACATATAGCACTCACAACAGGGAATGAGGAATAGGGAAACAAAGTAGGAATCAGTATGCCGGGGGAGATTTTGTCATAAGATTTTATCATAAGTAAAATACTCTAGGCATGGTGTCTCACGTGTGTAATCCCAGCATTTTGGGAGGCTGAGGTCGAACAATCACTTGAGGCCAGAAGTTTGAGACTTGCCTGGGCCACATGGTGAGACCTAGTCTCTACCAAGAAAAATAAATATATAAATAAAAATTAGCGAGGAGTGGTGGCACGCACTTGTAGTCCTAGCTACTCAGAAAGAAGGCTGAGGTGAGAGGATGACTTGAGCCCAGGAGTTTCAGGCTGCAGTAAGCTATAATCACACCACTGCTCTCTGGCCTGGGTGACAGAGTAAGACTCTCTCCCTTAAAAAAAGGCAAAATAGCACATAGCCTAAAATAGATTGTGCTGATAGCATGATGCTGACCAACACAATAACAGGACTAAGATTCCTTAAATAGGAAATTAAACAAAAATTTTTACCTTTAATGTTCTTATGTCTGCATTGAAGGATAGCTAAGAAAACTTTTTAATACATAGAAACTATGCTAGATACATTGAAAAGCAAACTAAGCAAACACTTTTTTCTAAAATGAATGAAGGTACATTTAATGTATATTTTACATGATGATTTCATTGTGCTTCACTTTGTCCTTGATTTTCTCACTTCACTTAAATCGTTGTAGCAATTTTTCTTTTCTCTGCCTCCTCTGCCAAACAGCTGATCTTATTTGAATTAAAAATGCAGCTGTCTTTATCAATCTTTCATGTTATATATGGATTTAAAAATAAATTTACAAGTAAAAAACTGATGATATTATTCAGCTCATGAGCTAATTCAAGATTCATTTGTCTTGATGTAGCTTTTTCCATTCCTTTGCAAATTCTGCTTTGTTCTTTGTATTGACATTTTCTTCCATTTCACAGTTGGCAGAATTAAAACATAGACTAAAACAGTACAAGTAAACTGTCATTATACTAATGTAAAAGCTCAAATTATCCTAATTATAACCATTAATATAATTAATTCACAAACAAATGCTAATGCCATCACTGGTTATGTGGCATGTTGATCCTTTCAATTTATATATCTTCCTTGGAATTCTTTGTTTTCACATCTCGAGATAGTAAAAGTTATGCAGAAATATCTCAAAGCCTCTGAATTAAGCCACGTTACCTATAGGGCACTAAACCCTAAAGTTAAAAATAAGCTAATACTTGACATGCATTTTTTTGACATGCTTGAAAATTATTTTGGAAGCTAGAATACCTACTTTGTGCTTTTGATTAAAACAAAATGTTTATCATTCTTTATATATTATAGACACGTGTAGGTAGGGAGAAATGAAATTACTTTCTAGGGTCGGGTAATTATATTTGATATTACTGAGAAATTGCTATCAAAATAATACATGTCTAAATGGAAAATAATTATAATTACACATTTTCGATCTGCCAACACTACTGGATTTGTGAAGAAAAATATTCTTTGAGTATGTTCTTATTTTCAAACTTTTAAACAAATCAAAAGATATCCTTTTACTAATATCATGGTTCTCTTATCTTTGAATGCACTCAAATATAACCTTAATGCCTATGAAATTAGTATTAACCTTGTCCCCACCACATATAATTTTATAAAGACTGATATTCCTGTCTGTCGACTAATTGCACCAATAAACTTCACTACAAGGATGTAATTAATAGA
Source organism: Rhinopithecus roxellana (assembly GCF_007565055.1). NCBI lineage: Eukaryota > Metazoa > Chordata > Mammalia > Primates > Cercopithecidae > Rhinopithecus > Rhinopithecus roxellana. Next base: position 61,543,929 of record NC_044561.1, on the reverse strand, counting down.
CCGTAATATTTAAGAAGGTGACATTTCTCACATGTTTTGAACTCTTGACTTGGAATTTGAAAAGGAGAAGAAGTTACTGATACCAGGATTTTATTCTAGAATAGTATCCAGTTGGCAGTTAACTGAAACAGCTTTTTTTCCCTTAACGGCAATAAAACAGAAAGGACTAATTACCCCTTTTTATAGGTGCGATTGGAACTTAAAACTCTAGAGACAGTGTGAGCAATAAAGCACTGTTAGAGTCTATTTCACCATCTGCACCTTAAAGTTACAGCTACCAAATCAACAAACAAACAAAAGACTCAATTATGCTAAATATATTATTCTAAGGTTGTAAATTGTTTATTAGCATTTTCTTCTGACTCTAAGCAATTAAGACAATTTTTAAATAAAATTTTCAGTTTATATACATTTTGAGAAAATTAGAAATTTTTTTTTTTTTTTTTTTTTTTTTTTTTTTTTTTTTTTTTTTTTTTTTTTGAGACGGAGTCTCAGTCTCGCTCTGTCGCCCGGGCTGGAGTGCAGTGGCCAGATCTCAGCTCACTGCAAGCTCCGCCTCCCGGGTTTACGCCATTCTCCTGCCTCAGCCTCCCGAGTAGCTGGGACTACAGACGCCCGCCACCTCGCCCGGCTAGCTTTTTGTATTTTTTTTTTAGTAGAGACGGGGTTTCACCGTGTTAGCCAGAATGGTCTCGATCTCCTGACCTCGTGATCCGCCCGTCTCGGCCTCCCAAAGTGCTGGGATTACAGGCTTGAGCCACCGCGCCCGGCCAGAAATTTTTTAACTAATGCTAAACAAGTCATAAATCTGTTTTAGAATTTTTAAAGAGTAATTTTAAAAATATCTACCTTTCACTTCCGTTTTAAAGAAAGTTAATTTAATTAAATAACTAAAATTGTCTCTTTCATAATCTGAACATTTAGAACTTTTTTAGCAAGTATAATGCAATGCCATCTTTAAAACGGAGACCAAATATGGTGACCAAAAGTGCATTTATGCCTTGAGACACTCCCACTATTTTCAAGCAAGATAGTTTTACATACATCTGTGGATATAAGAATGAATCTTAAAATATGCATTTTCACATGAAACAATCAAATATGGAAACCATAGACTTGAGAGAAAAAGCACGTGTAATTAGGTTCTTTGATTACCAATATAAAAGTAAATCTATCCATGTAGATTTTTAAAAATAAGTCAAATTCCAAAAGGTAATGTGCTGTTTAATGTTGAAAGATATTATGTATAATCACATTTAATCTGAAGAAACACAGGTCTTCAAAACCTAACGTTTGAACAGAGTTCAAAATACAGCTTTTTTCTACTTAAGTCAGGACATTCTAAAATAAGATTAGGCAAGAGGATGGGGTCTGTGAGTCTGAATAAATACTTTAAATAATTCATTTTAAATTTTAAATCAATGTGATATGCTTCTCAAAATTTTAATGAGAACATCCTTTTATATTTCAAAGCTACTTTTTTCTAGACTTCTTCACAATTTTGAAAATTACCATAAATTTACCATTTATAAAAGTAACCATGTCACAAAGTATTCAGGAAATCCCTTCTCCACACTCTTTCAAACATAAAAAGTCAATCATGTATCATTCAGAAGAAGTAGTCTTACTTATATTTCGCTGATATGAAATGAGATGACAGGCACTTATTGGGAATCAAGATATTCATTTGCTATGAATGCTAAAATAATCACTACCTTATATACGTGCTGTATTCACCCTTGCTGAGTGAATGAAGAGGCCACTATTTTCCAAATTGCAAGGTCCCACCAACAAAGGGAAAGGCCAGATTATTTGTTAGGTTCTCTCTGATTCCTTGAAGACCTGACTTATTATATGGACCTCCTATTTTACTAAGTTTTCAATTAGGAATTGTTTTTTTCTCTCCTCACTGAAAAAGAGTATAAATAAAAGCCCTACTGTTTCTGCTGTGCCATTAAATATTAGAGATGGGCAGTGAAGGAATCAATGTTCAGAAAGAACAAGAAGTGGAATAGAAAGAGGAAGGAAGGAAGGGTAGGAAGAGTAGGAAGAAAAGAAAATGCAAACCTCACTAATAACCAGGCAATGTTGACCAAGTCACATAACACATTGCACTGAAAAATGTGTGGCCAAAGTAACGCACAGTTTCCTGAGATAAGAATAAAATTATAAATAAAAAGAACACATTGAATAAATGGTGTTGGAAAAACTGGCTAGCCATATACAGAAAATTGAAACTGGACCCCTTCCTTACACCTTATACAAAAATCAACTCAAGGTAGGTTAAAGACTTAAACATAAGACCTAAAACCATAAAAATCCTAGAAGAAAACTTAGGCAATACCATTCAGGACATAGGCATGGGCAAAAACTTCATGACGAAAACACCAAAAGCAATGGAAACAATAGCCAAAATTGATAAATGGGATCTAATTAAACTAAAGAGCTTCTGCACAGCAAAAGAAACAATCATCAGAGTGAACAGGCAGCCTACAGAATGGGAGAAAATTTTGCAATCTATCCATCTGACAAAGGGCTAATATCCAGAATCTATACAGAACTTAAACAAATATACAAGAGAAAAACAGCCCCATCAAAAAGTGGGCAAAGGATATGAACAGACAATTCTCAAAAGAAGACATTTATGCAGCCAACAAACATATGAAAAAATGCTCATTATTACTGGTCATTACAGAAACGCAAATCAAAACTACATTGAGATACCCTTTCATGCCAGTTAGAATGGTGATCATTAAAATGTCAGGAAACAACAGATGTTGGAGAGGATGTGGAGAAATAGGAACGCTTTTACACTGTTGGTGGGAATGTAAATTAATTCAGCCGTTGTGGAAGACAGTGTGGCGATTCCTCAAGGATCTAGAACTAGAAATACCATTTGACCCAGCAATCCCATTACTGGGTATATACCCAAAGGATTATAAATCATTCTACACATGCACATGTATGTTTATTGCAGCACTGTTAACAATAGCAAAGACTTGGAAGCAACCCAAATGCCCATCAATGATAGACTGGATAAAGAAAATGGAATACTATGCAGCCACAAAAAAGGATGAGTTCATGTCCTTCGTGGGGACATGGATGAAGGCAGAAATCATAATTCTCAGCAAACTAACGCAGGAACAGAAAACCAAATGCCGCGTGTTCTCACTTATAAGTGGGAGTTGAACAATGACAACACATGGACGCAGGGAGGGGAACATTACATACCAGGGCGTCGTGTGGGTGGGGGGCTAGGGGAGGGATAGCATTAGGAGAAATACCTAATGTAGGTAACGGGTTGATGAGTGCAGCAAACCACCATGGCACACGTATACCTATGTAACAAACCTGCATGTTCTGCACATGTACCTCAGATTTGAAGTATAATAATAATAATAATTAGACGCACGTATATTTTTTGACTGGTTGGTTGGTTGTCTAGTTTATTAGTTAATAGTTTGCTGATGAAAACGCCTTTGGGCACACACTATATTTTTTTTTTCTGAGACAGAGTCTTGCACTGTCACCCAGGCTGAAGTGCAGTGGCGAGTTCACTGCTCACTGCAACTGCCACCTCCGTCTCCCGGGTTCAAGCAATTCTCCCGCCTCAGCCTCCTGAGTAGCTGGGATTACAGGCACGTGACACCATGCCCAGCTAATTTTTGTATTTTTAGTAGAGACAGGCTTTTGCCGTATTGGCCAGGCTGGTTTCGAACTCCTGGCCTCAAATGTTCCACCCATCTCGGGCTCCTAAAGTTCAGAGATTACAGGAGTGAGCCACCGCACCTGGCCAAGCACATCTTATAAGCAGGTAAGGCTTCTTGTATCCTCCAATACATTTGAATGTCTTCAGACATTCAGCAATCTCAGGCATTTCATAGTAACTGAGCTTTTAAAAGTAGAATCAATCATTCAATATTTTTACAAGCTATGTTTTAATATTTGGGAAAAATACAAAAGCCAATCTGTCAAAATGTATTAAACCTACAATGAGTTGTTAATTTTCAAATGCAGAAACCAAATTTAGTTAGTTACTTCATTCTTTGGAACACTCAAATTAGACTGCAAGCATGCAATATCAATATCTCTTCAGACCCTTCAAGGAAAGCTTGATTTGAGCTCCTAATTATCTATGTTTTCTGGGTGTAAACTTCACAGTAATTAATAAAAACACTTGATTATATTAAAATTTTCTTTGCCAAATTCTATTTAAAATTCCGAGGAGAACTGACAAGCTTAAATCTCTGCCTCTGTTAGAACCACCTTGCAACTGCTTAACTTTTTACGTGATTACTCAAAAATTGATGTGAGGGAATGGTTTTGATGTAACCAGCAAATTGTTTTTAAAAAGGTATTTTTTTGGTCCAACCATGTCTGAAAATTGCAATGAAAAGACGACATGCAAAGTTCAAAAAATAAAATTTTTACCAGTTTTTTAATTAAATCATGTATTTTTGTATCAAAATAATATGTTCATATTAAATTAAAAAATTTACCAGTTTTTTAATTAAATCATTTCTTTTTCTATCAAAATAATATGTTTATATTATTTGAAAATATATGTCACATTTTACTAAAGGACTTCTAGGCCGGGCGCGGCGGCTCACACTTGTAATCCCAGCACTTTGGAAGGCCTAGGCGGGCGGATCACGAGGTCAGGAGATCGAGACCATCCTGGCTAACACGGTGAAACCCCGTCTCTACTAAAAATACATAAAATTAGCTGGGCGTGGTAGCGGGCGCCTGTAGTCCCAGCTACTCGGGAGACTGAGGCAGGAGAATGGCGGGAACCCAGGAGGCGGAGCTTGCAGTGAGCTGAGATCGCGCCACTGCACTCCAGCCTGGGCGACAGAGCAAGACTCCGTCTCAAAAATAAAAATAAAAAAATAAAGACTTCTATAAAATCAACAACAATATTATAATCACACTCTCTATCTATAGAAACAGCAACTTCTGAGCATTTCAGCTGTTTTTTCCTCAGCCTTATCTCTAATTTCTATGCTTAGACTGCCAATTTTAAAATGGCAGAAAGAACACATGATTTCATTTTAACTAACCCCCTCAAAGCTCCAGTAAGCCATTGAAGAAGATTGAACAAATTGGAGATAGGATGATAATAATAAATAAACAGTAACATCAACAATGTTTTGAAGCTGGAAACTAGGTAGATGAGAAGATATTGACTTATCAGAGCAGGCAAATCTGAAGCATTACCACCCACATCCAGCCAAGTGACTCGCCTCTGAACCCCGAAGAAACTCAGGAACTAAAAGAACTAGTATTTCTGCAGAAATGGGTGCTGGTAAGTCTGAAGAAAAATAAGATTATTGATTGAAAGCCTGCAAAAAGAGCCAATAGAATACTGGAAACCTTCAGCCGACTCATGGAGTCGGCTATTCTGAGGCAGGAAATTTACTCTGGTGAGATTTAGTCATAAAGACTTAAACTCAGAGCTACCAGGTCCCCCTAACTGCAGGGGTGAAGTATCTGCTAAAGATAAGGGAACTTCAAGAATTCCTGCATGTATACTAGAGAGAATCTAAGGTTTTGTTTTTTTATTTTTGTTTTTGTTTTTTCCCCCAAATGAACACTTAGCTCCAAATAAGGCTTTCAGAACCCAGGAAACATATGGACATCTAGTGCAGGAGAAATTACTTGTGATCTTGACATTTAAGGCAATGTGAGTGGATTGTCCATTTACCAACAGATGATCCTTAGGCTCATTAGCCCATAATCCCAGTCTGTACATACTGGTCTCATGTCAGGTATGTATTTTTTTCATCCTTCTCTTAAATGTAAACACAGAGCCAAGATCACCAAATGTTGAGAAAAGCACACAACATGAAGATAGAATTCAATCAAATAGACAACAAAATAACCTCAGTAGAAAAAAATTAGACTGTAAAGTGAGCAAAGGGAAACTTAAAAAGCCTAATAATATCCTTAAAAGAGAAGAGGTCTTATTCTATCCATAGGAAAACAATAGGTTGCTGTAAAAGGAACATTCAAAGAATAAAGAAAAAGCCACTGGAAATTAAAAATGTGATCATGGGAATTTTTAATCAAGAAAATGTAGAAATACACTTAAGAGATAATGTTACTAAAAAAAAAAAAAAAGACTTTTGAGGCTCTTGAAATTCTATTATATAACAGGCATAGTACAAAGGAGACAAAGCCCCTGACTTCATAAAATTAGAAAAGAAACAACAGAAACAACAGAGTTAGGATATGGAGAGAAAACAAAGAATTACAACTACAGGGTGATATTTTCATCTGGGGCATAGCTCAAGAAAACAGTATCTCTCACCGAAAAATAGAAATTGAAAATTAAAAAGAAAATAAAAACAATAAACAGAAGAGAAATCTATAGATATATCTATAGATATACCAAAGGAAAGGAAACTGAATACATTAAGAAGAGAAAGATAGCAAGGGAATAATAAAATAACATTTTCCAGAACTAAGAAAATTTATTTTTAATGGAAAAAAATATCAAATTAACAGAGAATCAATGGGAAAAAAACCCTGAAACCTCTATAAAGGAAAGAGCAAGAATATATAATCAGGATGATTATTTTTCAACAATACTAGAAGCTGGCAATGAAATAATGGCTTACACGATTTTCAATCTAGAACTGTTTACACATCCAAAAAGTCAATTAAGGAAAAGGGTAAAGTGCAGACATTTTTAGGCATGTAAGCCCCGAGAATGTTTACTTCTTAAGCACCCTTTCTCAGGAAGATTCTGAAGGTTGTCCTCCACCAGGGGAAGAGAGAAAATCAAGAAAGACAAATACATGATAGCCAAGAAATGGTTATATCCAACAGAGAAGAAACACAAAAAGAATTCCAAAATAAATGGGAAAGAGAAGTCGCAAAATAACAGCAGTATGGCCAGCTAGAGATCAGCCAGCTCAGTCTGGAACATGATGATGAACATTTCAAGAAGAAGGCAAAATGGAACAAATGGTACCTTATAGAATTATGTACTATATGAATTGTTGAACTGTACTAAAAAAAAAAAAAAAAAAAAAAAAAACTAACCGTTTTGAGATCCATTAGGAAGTTTGAAAGTCATTCAGTAATAAGAAAATAGAAATTAACCAAACAAGCAAAATTGATAATACCAGGAAAACAAAAGCAATAAATAAGAATTGAAGTACACTAGCAACTTCGTAATAAACATATTTAGGTAGTCATAATTATTTAAACAATACTGGGAGTATGGGGAAGAGAAAATATTTGTATGTGGTAAAGTGGAGATGTTAAAAAAAGCTAAAATTTAAAGTACTTTCAATTCAATTTCCCAACTTTCATTGTTCTTTTATACCAATATCATAATCAATGGTTGAATTAACGTTTAGAATATCATGACTATGCACATGCTGTTTATCTGCACATAGCACACCACACCATGTTTCCTTTTTTTCCATGTTATAACTTTATTTTCCACTCATGCTTGTTCTGGTTTCTTTCATCTGAGACACCATTTTCGAGTTTGTGTAACACAGATAGTATGTATCAGCCTCCTTTGCAGAGAAGGTGGCAGAAGCTTCCCAAGTTTAGTTTGTAAACTTGAATTTAATTGCCTTGTATCCAGACCCACAGCAGCAAGATTCATATTTTCATTCTGCTGTCACCTTCTCCGTAGCTTGACAAATGCATTAAATTAACTAATGCATTAATCATTAATCAAAAACAGCAAAAATCTTCAGGTTAGATGAAAAGATTATCATCCAACTGTGAGGAAGAGGACTAGGCATAGGCGTGCACTGGTTGGTTTTTTAACATAAATTTGACACTTGTTTCCTGTCTATCTTCCATTCTAATTCCATCTCACCTCACTGGTCCACCTGACAGTTGGAGTCGGGAGCCTCTTAGGGTTTTAGGGGGAAAATTGGGTGGGTATCATGTGTAGCCTCTTTCTGTTGGTCCTTCTTGTAGATCTTAGATTTTAACTGCTACCTCTATTAAATGTTCCTAACTTTCAAAGCTGTATAATATTATTTTACTGATATCTTCTCCCCTTTGTCTTTGTCATTTTAGATTAGATATTTTAAAAATGAATTTGCAACCATTATAGTAGGGCTCAATGGTGTAAGTGGGTAAATAGGCCAGATATGTAATTATACATTTTGTAGATGATGGGTTGATGGGTGCAGCAAACCACTATGGCATGTGTATACCTATGTAACAAACCTGCACATTCTGAACATGTACCCCAGAACTTAAAGTATGATAAAAAAATCAGCAACGAACTTTACCCACATTTCGGTCTTCTTCTACAACTTTCTTTTAGTATTTGTACTATCGCAATAACCAATCCTAATATTTCAATGGTTGGTTCTAAACATGCAATATTTACCACAAATTCATAAACCAGATGATTATATTCAACATATACTCCACTATCTTAAGCTATTACTTAAAGACTCTTTTCATTTATCTTCTAACTATGACATTGTCCTGGGCACAATACGTTTAGCAATAGTGCTGAACACGGCTTGAGCATTTCTAATAGTTTTATCATATTGCTGAAGTAAGTGAGCTTAATTTTATTCAAAATAATCAACACTATTTTACATATTCTGCTATTTAGATTTATCTATTCCTATCTTTTATTTGTCTTTGGGATTTTTTTTTTTGTTATAATTAAATGGTTTACAATTATCCCTTAAATTTTAATGTACTGTTTAGTATGCTATTTTAAAAAAATAATAAAAATTCTACTAACCTCCCATGTTGTTATGTTTGATTTCGATAAACATGTTATCAATATCCTCACTCGAGTTATTAAGTTAAAAACTGTTGAGACAAAGTTGAGAATGCAACCCAGTAACATAAGACTGTAAACTATCAAAAAGTTAGCATCATTAACCAGCATTATTTACTCACTGTCACAGAAATGGTAAGAACAGTCTCTGATTTAAATCATCCCATATTTCTCCTCTTGTTTATAAAAACATCATGACAAATCTGATCAAATGCTTTTGTTGAGACAGAGTTTTTATGCCACTATATCTATCAGCTTACTGCATCTTATGCTTTACTGGCACATGATAAATTGTCTTATGATTAGGACTATTTTTGGTTGAAATAACAGAAACTTAACTAAAACTTAAGCAGAAAAATAAATTTATTAAAAGGATGGTAGAGTGTTTTAGGGAATCCCATTCAGGGCCTCAGAAATACAACTGGAGACCTCGATCTTGTAGGGGAAACGGGGAGGTCATCCTAGCTTTCCTTTGGGATGTCTCTGCAATTTGTTCCATTCTTCTCAACCTGCCTCTCTCTGCACATTAGAATAAGGCAACCAAAAACACATAAGATGTGGATATTTCAGTGCAACTAATTTTCTCTCCAAGTAATTTTCTCCCCCAAATAATTTTCTCTCCCTAATTCCAAGTTTTAAGTTCCTTTGAAAGGATCTTCAACTTCAGCTGGGAGGCAATGATTGAACAAATAGGATTGACCAGAAGGACGTACTTTCCAGAAGGAAAAATAATCGGCTCAGATTTGTTCAGTTTTTCTCCCTAAACCAATAACCAATACCCTCCACAATGATCAGTTCTTGCAACAGTAATTTAAGTAATGTGGGTCCTCTGAAAATTAGGGAGGTAGAAATTATCTAAAAAGGTCAGGTAAAGAGGTTGATGAGTGAGTTGGTAATATGACTTAATAAAGTCTACTATTTGGTGTTTAAATATATACTTTCTTTTTTCAAAGTGTAAAAGGGAAAGCTTTTTCCAAATGTCAAACTCCAACTATCTTGTATATAACCACAAATAATATAGAACCATAACAATTGTTGGTCAGCTGTGGCTTCCAGAAGCAATGCCATGAAGTCACTATTCTATCACTTTAGCCTGTTTGGATACTGTTCATTTATCTTCCATTTTATCTTTATATCTGTATTAATCAAGACTCTTTCTTGATTAAATGATGGAAACAACTCAAAATTGAACTCTTGTCACAATCAACTGAAAATTCAGGGAAGAATGACTTACAAAGCACCAAGCCCGATGCTCAAATAATATCCTCAGTAATGCCTTTCATTATCTTTTAGATCTACTGATTTCATTAACAGATGTCTCTTTACATATAGTAGTAAAAATAGCCACTGGAAACACCATCTATGGACTCCACTATCTTGCCATCTCCAGTGAAAAAGTGTTCCTCTCTTCTGATTATGGTAGATAATATCATAAGACCGAATTTGTTTGCCTAAGTTATATGTCTTCCTATGATCACCTTTTGTGGTCAGTGTGATCACAACATATGGACTGACCATAAAGGACTTGGAAGTCCCCAAAAGAAATAGCTTGCATTTTGTAACAGCCGAAAGGATTGCTGTTTGGGAGAGAGTACAGAAGCACCCACCTACAACCACAAACGCTGGCATGCTCCTGTGGAGGAGACGTAGTACAGTTTTATCCCTTTGATGCCTCCAGTGGTGATATCTGGGCCTCTGTTGCAGTCCCTTTGCTTAATATTCAAATCTATTCTAATTTTGTTCTAATGCTGCATTCCATGCCCTATATGATCAGTTTAAAAAGCCCAAAGCACCTAAAAGGAAGATATCAAAGTACCATAAATTGCTCACCATTCTAAGATTAAGCTTATCCTGTTCAACTAGTGCAGCCGGAGAACTGACTGGATCAGTGAAAATAATGGGCATAAGTGGTTACTTTCTTCCTGTGAGTGAAGTATTTTCCATTATAGCTGATTTGACTGATCCAGGTTGTAGATATTGAAAGTATTTTTTATGTCTCACTGGGTATACTTCCTTGAGCATGAAAATGGAGAGATATGTAGAGAGTTTCCAGGATAATGTCATTGAGAAGATGAGAATGGAATCAGTTCAAAATGGAGGTAAATGTTGATTTTTTTATAGGAGCTGAGATATTTTATCTAGAGAGACAAGAGAGTAAAACAGTGTAATGCACTGATCCAGTTCACTAGGTCAAAGTAGTAGTGAAAGCTTTTGTATTTTAGAATCTTCTTTGTATTTTTCTTTCCCCAGTATGAAGGGAAGCAAAATCATCAGATGTGAGAATTTCATGTAGGGTTGGAGGTTTGAAGACAATGGGCAAGGTAATGAAGCAGCTGTCTAGTAGACTGGGAGAGTGACTGGACCAGGGAAATGCCGGACTGTGGCTAGGAGCCACTGTAGTCCACTTTAGGTAAATGGCATGAAAGTAATGGGATATCAGACTACCTTGTTTCGTGTTTTTCTCCAGCCACATTCAACTATATAGAAATAAATAAAGTGTCAGATTATTGCCCAAGAAGCAAAATAAAAGAAGGGATCCAAAGACAGTTAAATGATTCAGCTATGGTGTTTAAGGATGAACCATGGGATTTAACTTTTGTGAGAAGAGCATGGGAAGCAAACTCTCAATGAAAATGTACCAGGATAATTGAATGTTAGATTCTGTCAAGGTATGAAAGACTGGGTATTTTGGAAAATGTTCTGGAAAGATAAAGGGTGATGTTTAGAAAGTTAATGTATAAATGATCCTGGGGTGGGGAAAGAGTTGTCATTATTGGGGACAGCAAGATCTAAGTCTGGGTAAGAAATGGGAATAGCCTGAAAGACTGATTAGAATTGAAATCAAGATCACTGGAGAAAAAAAGTCAAGATAGTGAGAGTCCATTTGATTTGAAGGATCGTTGTTATGGACATAGAAGACAGAAATTGTAACAGCAGTGGTATCAAGGAGATGGCAGTGACTCAGGTACAAAAATCTTCAAGAAAGCCTTGGAACATGTTTTTGAGTGTGGAAAAGGGGGTGACTAGATATTGCGAAGACGACTGTAAAAGGAAAAATTTTTGGCTGGAATAGTCAGGTGACCTGAGATTCAAAACACGAGAAAAAGAGAAAGGTCTGAATTTACAATAAAGAGCAATAACTTTTCCTTCCTCTCTGAGTCCTACAGTATGAAGAATGTAGGATTAAAAAAAGGTAGCATTTGAGAGGAGTGAAAGAGAAACATTCTCAGCAGAGCAAAGATTCACTTTAGAATAAAAGGGTAAGCAGGTACTTAATGTAATGTGCATGTGATTATTTCTACTTTTGAAACATTCAGCCTTTGGAATGATGTCTTCATTTCAGATTGTTTTTGCATTTCATAGGGAAAGAAGAACTATTTTAACAAAGTAGATGCCAAATCTATCAGAATAAAAGAGAAATGTAGGTGTCCATATCTAAGCTTATAAAAACATCTCTTTGTAATAATGTGCTTTGACATTTTTGATATATGAATTGCTCATGAGTCATTAATTGATTGTCTTTAATTAAGAGATTCAAAAAGGAATTGAACAAACAGCAGAGAATAGAAATAAAACCTCACATCCTTCCCCAGTCATTGGCAGGGGGTGGTAAATGTAGGAATAAAATTCAAAGGTTTATGACATGTTAGCTATGGATGCAAACTTATGATCATCATGCTTTCATGTTGAGGTATTCAAAATGTATTTTAATCATGTAATTGCTCACTTTTGATCCTACCACTGAATACAGTTTCCTGAAAATCAATAGTAATCACCATTTCCCTAGTTTGC